>NC_041229.1:26652513-26715638 GCF_002837175.3 Physeter macrocephalus
AATTCATCCCCCCTCCCCCCCCCAGAATCCATATGTTTGTTCTCTACATCTGTGTCTCTATTTCTGCCTTGCAAATAAGTTCATCTGTATAATTTTTCTAGATTGTACACATAAGCAATATTATACGATATTTGTTTTTCTCTTTCTGACTTACTTCACTCTGTATGACAGTCTCTAGGTCCATCGGTGTCTCTGCAAATGGCACAATTTCATTCCTTTTAATGGCTGAGTAACATTCCATTGTATATATGTACCACATCTTCTTTATCCATTCCTTTGTCAATGGAAATTTATGTTGCTTCCATGTCCTGGCTATTGTAAATAGTGTTGCAATGCACATTAGGGTGCATGTAACTTTCTGAATTATGGTTTTCTCTGGGTATATGCCCAGGAGTGGGATTGCTGGGTCATATGGTAGTTTTATTTTTAGGTTTTTAAAGTAATGTCCATACTGTTCTCCATAGTGGCTGTATCAATTTACATTCCCACCAACAGTGTAAGAGGGTTCCCTTTTCTCCACACCCTCTCCAGCATTTATTGTTTCTAGATTTTTTGATGATGGCCATTCTGACCAGTGTGAGGTGATACCTTATTGTAGTTTTGATTTTCATTTCTCTAATAATTAGTGAGGTAGAGCATCATCTTTTCATGTGTTTGCTGGCCATCTTCTCTATGTCTTCTTTGGAGAAATGTCTATTTAGGTCTTCCACCCATTTTTTGACTGGGTTGTTTGTTTTTTTTATATTGACCAGCATGAGCTGCTTGTATATTTTGGAGATTAATCTTTTGTCAATTGCTTCATTTGAAAATATTTTCTCCCATTCTAGCCCTCAGAAACTTTAGGATGAAATAAGGAAAGAAGCAGGTAAACATTAAATATAGTATATATTGATTTATGTAATATTAAGTAATTTAGTTGTTAGATCACTGAGCAAAGCTACCATTTTAAAATTGTGTTATGTCACCCTGTTCTCTTTAACTATAAATCCATACCCTAAGCTAAAAAGCCACAGAATTATATTTGTAAATAAATATACAACTTAAATTTCAAAATTGGAGTATCAATAAGAAAAACTAACCCTCATATGGTGCTGTTATAGGCCTAGCACTATTCAATGGGTTCTATATATGTTAACACGCTGAATTCTCACAATGATCCTGTGATGATGACACTACTAATATTTGCATCTTTCAGAGGAAGAAACTGAGTCACTATGATGCTAAATAGTTTGGTGATTGAGCCCTCTGCCTCCCTAAACCAAATTCCTAGTGAAGGGAATGAAGAGTGAAAGAGGAATGACTTGTTCAAATAAAAATAATTCCACATTGCAAAATTGATGTTTAAATCTCTCAAATATACACAAGACAACTAAATGTATAAGACAAAAAACATTAGCTTAAGAAAACTATGAATTTTGAAAATAAATAAATCATAGGCATTTTTCTGATGAAGTACCTACTTCAAGCCATTATGGACTAATATGCTAGAAGGAATTAGTTTATGTAGCAGATTTCTTTCAAAATGGGATATAGGTAAGAAAAATAAGATAAGAAGGGAGGACTAGTAGAGGGAGAAAGGGTAATTAATCTTTCTTGACAATTTGACCTGGAACTGGCGTTAAGATATGATTTACCTTCAGAAAATAAATTTGTCACCTGGAACAGTTAATGTTGATTATAAAACTGTTCTATAATGTATTTAAATTTATTTTGGCATTGGTTCTGATACAGGTAAAATATGCAGTTTTTAAAACTTCATTTAGTTATTCAATAAATATCTATTAGGCACCCATGATGTACCAGGTATTAGGTACTTGAGATATATCAGTGAAACAATAGACAAAGAACCCTGGCCTTAACAGAAATTAAAGCCTATTAGAGGGACATATAAAATATAACTATATGGTATGTTAGAAGTTGAGCAGTGCCATGGGTAAAGGAAGAGCAGAGTGTGAGGGGTTGGAGGCTTTAGAGGAAGTGGGATGGTTGAGGTTTAAACAGAGTATTAGAATAAGTGTCATTGAGAAGGTGATATTTGAACTTAGCTTTGAAGGTGGAGAGGGATTTAGCCATACAGAAAGCTGGGGGAAGAACATTCCAACCAAAGGAAACAGCCAGTGTAAAAGCCCTCAGGAGGAACTACCTGTGGTGAGTGAGTGAAGGGGAGAATAGTAAGAGAGGAGGTCAGAAAGATAAGATGGAACAGGTTCACTGTATGGGCTTTGGTTTTCTTAGAGAAATTTGGAGCCATTGGAAGGTTTTGAGCAGGAAAATGAGATGATCTGATCTATATTTATCTTAATGATGTCACTCTGGATGTTGTATTGGGAACAGATTGCAGGGGTGGAAGAGTGGAAGCAGAGAGAATAATCAAGAGGTTATTATAATAATCCATATTGGATATGATTGTGGCCCAGGTAGAAGCAGAAGAAGTGGTAATTCTGGTTATTTTCTGAAGAGAGAGCCTACAAGAATTCCTGAGGGATGGGACATAGGGTGTGAACAAGAAAAGTTGAAGATGTCAACAAAATATTTGGTCTGAGGAGTGAGCAGCAAAGAAGGTGGAGTAGAAAGACCCTGAGCTCACCTCCTCCCACAATTATACCAAGGTCACAAAAAGGTGCAGAACAACCATCAATGAAAGAGACTGAAACTTACCAGAAAAGATCTACAACTAAAGACATAAAGAAAGAACAATGAAGCAGGTAGGAGGTGTGGACTTGTGATATGATCAAATCCCATAAACCCCAGGTGGGCAACCCACAGATTGGAGAACAGTTATATTGCAGAGATTCTCCCATAGGAATAAGAGTTCTGAGGCCCATATCAGGCTCCCCATCTTGAGAGTCCAGAACCAGGAAGGGGAGACCCCAGAGCATATGGCTTTGAAGGCCAGTGGGGCTTAATTGCAGGCACTCCAAAGGGCTGAGGGAAATAGAGACTTCACTCTTAAAGAATGCCCATGAAATCTCACCTACACAGGAACCAAAACAAAAGCAGTAATTTGGTGGGAGCCTGGATCAGAGCTACCTGCTCTGTTCTACCCTACAGTTGGAGGGTCTCCTGGGGAGTCTGTGGCTCACCCTAGGGACATAGACACTGGTGAGGGACATATTAGGGAGTATTTATCTGTGTGAAACTTCCTGGTGGCTGACATACTGGGTCATTAGCACCAAAACCTAGCCACATCCAACAGCCTGTAGTCTCCAGTGCTGGGACGCCTCAGGCAAAACAACTATCCGGGTGGGGACACAACTACACCCATCAGCAGGCAGGCTGCCTAAAGACGTTCTGAGCCAACAGCCACCTCAGGACATGACCTTAGACACAGCCCTGCCCACCAGAGGGCCAAGGCCAAACTCCACCTACCAGTGGGCAGGCATTAACCCCTCTAACCAGGAAGGCTGCACAAGCATCTAGAACAGCACTGCCCACCAGGGGGCAGACACCAGAAGTAAGAAAAGTACAATCCCACAGCCTGCAGAACACAAAGCAGGCCAGAACCTACCCTGGAAAGAGCTGGTCCCTGGCCCATGTGCGAAAACAAGGGAGTGTACTCCTGGGACACATAGGATCTCCTACAAAGAACAATTTCTCCAAGGTTGAGAAATGTAACTAACTTACCATGTAAATAAAAATACAAACAGCAACTTGGATAACATGAGGTGGCAGAGGACTATGCTCCAGATGAAAGAGCAAGATAAAACCTCAGAAGAAGAACTAAGTAAAGTGTCTACCCAAGAAAGCATAATGATCACAAAGATGATCAAAGAACTCAGGAGGAGAATGGATGGACAGAGTGGGAAGTTAGAAGTTTTTAACAACGAGTTAGAAAATATAAGGAGCAACAAAACAGAGGTGAAGAATACAATAACTGGAATGAAAAATACACTAGAAGGAATCAGTAATAGACTAAATGATGCAGAAGAATGGATCATTGAGCTGGAAGACAGAGTAGTGGAAATCGCTACTGCAGAACAGAAAAAAGAAAACCGAATGAAAGAAATGAGGACAGCATAAGAGACCACTGGGACAACATCAAGCACGCTAATATTTGCATTATAGGGGTCCCAGAAAGAGAAGAGAGAGAGAGAGGGCCTGAGAAAATATTTAAAGAGATAATAGCTGAAAACGTACCTAACATGGGAAAGGAAACAGTCACCAAAGTCCAAGAAGGGCAGAGAATCCCATACAGGATTAATTCAAAGACGGACATCCCAAGGCACCTTATAATCAAAATGGTGAAAATTAAAGATAAAGAGAGACTATTAAATGCAACAAGGGAAAAGCAACAAATAACATACAAGGGAACTCCATAAGGCTATCAGCTGATTTTTCAGCAGAAACTCTGCAGGCCAGAAGAGAATGGCATAGCATATTTAAAGAGATGAAAGGGAAGACCTACAACCAAGAATACTCTACCCAGCAAGGGTCTCCTTCAGATTTGATGGAGAAATCAAAAGCCTTACAGACAAGCAAAAGCTAAAAGATTTCAGCACCACTAAACCACCTTTACAAAAAATATTAAAGGAGATTTTCAAGGTGAAAAAGAAAAGGTCACAACTAGAAACAAGAAAATTATGGAATGAAAAAGCTCACCAGTAAGGACAAACATACAGTAAAGGTAGGGAATCATCCACACACAAACTAGTAGGGAGCTTAAAAGACAAAAGTAATAAATTCATCTGCATCCACAATAGGTAGTTAAGGGATACACAAAATAATTAGATGTAAATATGATATCACAAACAGTAATCATGAGTGGAGGAGAGTACAAACGGAGTATATTTAAAATGCATTTGAAATTAGGAGATCAGCAACTTAACACAATCACGTTTGTGTGTAAATATATATATATGTGTGCATATATATGTATACATATATATGTACGTACGTGTGTATATATATATATATATATATATATATTTATAGACTCTTATACTGAAACCTCATGGTAACCACAGGACAAATATCTATGGTAGATATACACACACACAAAAAAAAGGAATCCAGACATAACACTAAAGATAGTCATCAAATCAAAAGAAAAGAGAACAAAAGTAGAAAGAGGAACAAAAGACCTACAAAAACAAATCCAAAGCAATTAACAAAATGGTGATAAGAACACACATATCAATAGTTAAATGTAAATGGACTAAATCCTTCAACCAAAAGACACAGACTGGTTGAATGGATACAAAAACAAGACCTGCATATATGTTGCCTTCAAGAGACTGACTTAAGATCTAAAGACACATACAGAATAAAAGTGAGGGGTTGGAAAAAGTTATTCATGCAAATGGAAATCAAAAGAAGGCTGGAATAGCAATATTTATATCAAATAAAATAGACTTTAAAATACAGACTGTTACAAGACACAAAGAAGGACACTACATAATGAGCAAAGGATCAACCCAAGAAGAAGATATAACAATTGTAAATATGCATGCAACATAGGAGCACCCCCATATATAAGGCAAATGTTAACAGACATAAAGGAGAAATCTACAGTAACACAATAATAGTGGAGCATTTCAACACTCTGCTTACATCAATGGACAGGTGATCCAGACAGAAAATAAATAAGGAAACTCAGGCCTTAATTCACGCTTTAGACCAGATGGACTTAATTGAAATTTATAGAACATTCCATCTGAAAGCAGCAGAATACACATCCTTTTCAAGTGTACATGGAACATTCTCACAGATAGATCACATGCTGGGCCACTATGCAAGCCTCAGGAAATTTAAGAAATTGAAGTCATATCAAACATCTTTTCCAACCATAATGCTATGAGGCTAGAAACCAACTACAAGAAAAAATAACTGCAAAAAAACCAAACACATGGAGGCTAAACAATATGCTACTAAGCAACCAACGGATCACTGAAAAAAATCAAATAAGAACTCAGAACATACCTAGAGACAAATGAAAACACAAACAAGACAATCCAAAACCTATGGGATGCAGCAAAAGCAATTCTGAGAGGGAAGTTTATAGAGATACAAGCTTACCTCAGGAAACTAGAAAAATCTCAAATACACAACCTAAACTTACACCTAAAGCAACTAGAGAAAGAATAAACAAAACTCAAAGTTCATAAAGATCAGAGATGTAATAAATGAAATCGAGACTAAGACAACAATAGAATAGTTCAATGAAACTAAAAGCTGGCTCTTTTAAAAGATAAACAAAATTGATAAACCATAGGGCAGACACATCAAGAAAAAAAGGGAGAGGGCCCAGATGAATAAAATCAACAATGAAAAAGCAGAAGGGACGACCGACACCCCGGAAATACAAGGGATCATAAGAGACTACTATGAGCAACTATACAGCAATAAAATGGACAACCTAGAAGAAACGGACAAATTCTTAGAAAGGTACAATCTCTTAAGACTGAAATAGGAAGAAATAGAAAATATGAACAGACCAATTACCAGTACTGAAATTGAATCAGTAATTTAGAAACTCCCAACAAACAAAAGTCCAGGACCAGATGGCTTCACAGGTGAATTCTACCAAACATTTAGAGAAGAGTTAAAATCTATCCTTCTGAAAATATTCCAAAAAAAATGCACATGAAGGAACACAACTGGACTCATTCCATGAGGCCCCCATCTTCTCGATACCAAAACCAGACAAAGATAAAACACAAAATAGAAAATTCCAGGCCAATTGATACAAAAATCCTCAACAAAATACTAGCAAATCAAATCCAACAATACATTAAGGACACTACATAATGAGCAAAGGATCAACCCAAGAAGAAGATATAACAATTGTAAATATGCATGCAACATAGGAGCACCCCCATATATAAGGCAAATGTTAACAGACATAAAGGAGAAATCTACAGTAACACAATAATAGTGGAGCATTTCAACACTCTGCTTACATCAATGGACAGGTGATCCAGACAGAAAATAAATAAGGAAACTCAGGCCTTAATTCACGCTTTAGACCAGATGGACTTAATTGAAATTTATAGAACATTCCATCTGAAAGCAGCAGAATACGCATCCTTTTCAAGTGTACATGGAACATTCTCACAGATAGATCACATGCTGGGCCACTATGCAAGCCTCAGGAAATTTAAGAAATTGAAGTCATATCAAACATCTTTTCCAACCATAATGCTATGAGGCTAGAAACCAACTACAAGAAAAAATAACTGCAAAAAAACCAAACACATGGAGGCTAAACAATATGCTACTAAGCAACCAACGGATCACTGAAAAAAATCAAATAAGAACTCAGAACATACCTAGAGACAAATGAAAACACAAACAAGACAATCCAAAACCTATGGGATGCAGCAAAAGCAATTCTGAGAGGGAAGTTTATAGAGATACAAGCTTACCTCAGGAAACTAGAAAAATCTCAAATACACAACCTAAACTTACACCTAAAGCAACTAGAGAAAGAATAAACAAAACTCAAAGTTCATAAAGATCAGAGATGTAATAAATGAAATCGAGACTAAGACAACAATAGAATAGTTCAATGAAACTAAAAGCTGGCTCTTTTAAAAGATAAACAAAATTGATAAACCATAGGGCAGACACATCAAGAAAAAAAGGGAGAGGGCCCAGATGAATAAAATCAACAATGAAAAAGCAGAAGGGACGACCGACACCCCGGAAATACAAGGGATCATAAGAGACTACTATGAGCAACTATACAGCAATAAAATGGACAACCTAGAAGAAACGGACAAATTCTTAGAAAGGTACAATCTCTTAAGACTGAAATAGGAAGAAATAGAAAATATGAACAGACCAATTACCAGTACTGAAATTGAATCAGTAATTTAGAAACTCCCAACAAACAAAAGTCCAGGACCAGATGGCTTCACAGGTGAATTCTACCAAACATTTAGAGAAGAGTTAAAATCTATCCTTCTGAAAATATTCCAAAAAAAATGCACATGAAGGAACACAACTGGACTCATTCCATGAGGCCCCCATCTTCTCGATACCAAAACCAGACAAAGATAAAACACAAAATAGAAAATTCCAGGCCAATTGATACAAAAATCCTCAACAAAATACTAGCAAATCAAATCCAACAATACATTAGAAGGATCATACACCATGATCCAGTGGGATTTATCCCAGGGACACAAGGATTTTTCAATATCTGCAAATTAATACACCACGTTAACAAATTGAAGGATAAAAACAATTTGATCACCTAGATAGATGCAGAGAAAGGTTTTGATAAAATTCAACATCCACTTATGATAAGAACTCCAGAAAATGGGCCTAGAGGGAACATACCTCGACGTAATAAAGGTCATATATGACAAACCCACAGCTAACGTCATACTCAGGGATGAAAAGCTGAAAGCATTCCCTCTAAGATCAGGAAGAAGACAAAGATGCCCACCCTCGCCACTTTTATTCAACGTAGATTCGGAAGTCCTAGCTACAGCAATCGGAGAGGAAGAACAAATAAAAGGAATCCATATTGGAAAGGAAGAAGTAAAACTATCATGGTTAGAGCAAACATTTTTACAGTTTGCATGGAAACACAGAAGACCACAAATAGCCAAAGCAATCTTGAGAAAGGAAAACAGACCTGGAGGAATCAGGCTCCCTGACTTCAGACTATAGTACAAAGCTACAGCAATCAAAATGGCATGGTACTGGCACAAAACCAGAAATATAGATCAATGGAACAGGATAGAAAGCCCAGAGATAAACACACGCACCGACGGACACCTAATCTATGATGAAGGTGGCAAGAATATACGATGGAGAAAAGACAGTCTCTTCAATAAGCAGTACCGGGAAAACTGGACAGCTAAATGTAAAAGAAGGAAATTAGAATGTTCTCTAATACCATATACAAAAACAAACTCAAAATGGATTAAAAACCTAACTGTAAGCCCGGGTACTATAAAACTCTTAAAGGAAAACATAGGAAGAACACTCTTTGACATAAATCACAACAAGATCTTTCATGATCTGCCTCCTGGGGAAATAAAAATAAAAACATAAATAAACAAATGGAACCTAATTAAACTTAAAGGCTTTTATACAGTGAAGGAAACCACAAACAAAAGAAAACGACAGCCCATGGAATGGGAGAAAATATTTGCAAATGAAACAACTGACAGTGGATTAATCTTCAAAATATGCAAACAGCTCATGCAGCTCAATATCAAAAAAAACCAACAACCCAGTGAAAAAATGGGTGGAAGATCTAAACAGACATTTTTCCAAAGAGGACAAAGAGATGGCTAAAAAGCACATGATAAGTTGCTCAATATTGCTAATTACTAGAGAAATGCAAATCAAAGCTACAATGTGGTATCACCTCACACTGTTCAAAACAGCCATCATCAAAATGACTACAAATGATAAATGCTGACGAGAGTGTGGAGAAAAGGGAACCCTCCTACACTGTTGGTTGGAATGTAAACTGATACAGCCACTATGGAGGAAAGTATGGAGGTTCCTTTAAAAACTGAAAACAAAGATACCATATCATCCAGGAATCCCACTCCTGGACATATATCTGGAGAAAACCATAATTCGAAAAGGTACATGCACCCTAGTGTTCATTGCAGCACTATTTACAATAGCCATGACGTGGAAGCAACCTAAATGTCCATCGACAGAGGAATGGATAAAGAAGATGTGGTACATATAAATCTATCCTTCTGAAAATATTCCAAAAAAAATGCACATGAAGGAACACAACTGGACTCATTCCATGAGGCCCCCATCTTCTCGATACCAAAACCAGACAAAGATAAAACACAAAATAGAAAATTCCAGGCCAATTGATACAAAAATCCTCAACAAAATACTAGCAAATCAAATCCAACAATACATTAGAAGGATCATACACCATGATCCAGTGGGATTTATCCCAGGGACACAAGGATTTTTCAATATCTGCAAATTAATACACCACGTTAACAAATTGAAGGATAAAAACAATTTGATCACCTAGATAGATGCAGAGAAAGGTTTTGATAAAATTCAACATCCACTTATGATAAGAACTCCAGAAAATGGGCCTAGAGGGAACATACCTCGACGTAATAAAGGTCATATATGACAAACCCACAGCTAACGTCATACTCAGGGATGAAAAGCTGAAAGCATTCCCTCTAAGATCAGGAAGAAGACAAAGATGCCCACCCTCGCCACTTTTATTCAACGTAGATTCGGAAGTCCTAGCTACAGCAATCGGAGAGGAAGAACAAATAAAAGGAATCCATATTGGAAAGGAAGAAGTAAAACTATCATGGTTAGAGCAAACATTTTTACAGTTTGCATGGAAACACAGAAGACCACAAATAGCCAAAGCAATCTTGAGAAAGGAAAACAGACCTGGAGGAATCAGGCTCCCTGACTTCAGACTATAGTACAAAGCTACAGCAATCAAAATGGTATGGTACTGGCACAAAACCAGAAATATAGATCAATGGAACAGGATAGAAAGCCCAGAGATAAACACACGCACCGACGGACACCTAATCTATGATGAAGGTGGCAAGAATATACGATGGAGAAAAGACAGTCTCTTCAATAAGCAGTACCGGGAAAACTGGACAGCTAAATGTAAAAGAAGGAAATTAGAATGTTCTCTAATACCATATACAAAAACAAACTCAAAATGGATTAAAAACCTAACTGTAAGCCCGGGTACTATAAAACTCTTAAAGGAAAACATAGGAAGAACACTCTTTGACATAAATCACAACAAGATCTTTCATGATCTGCCTCCTGGGGAAATAAAAATAAAAACATAAATAAACAAATGGAACCTAATTAAACTTAAAGGCTTTTATACAGTGAAGGAAACCACAAACAAAAGAAAACGACAGCCCATGGAATGGGAGAAAATATTTGCAAATGAAACAACTGACAGTGGATTAATCTTCAAAATATGCAAACAGCTCATGCAGCTCAATATCAAAAAAAACCAACAACCCAGTGAAAAAATGGGTGGAAGATCTAAATAGACATTTTTCCAAAGAGGACAAAGAGATGGCTAAAAAGCACATGATAAGTTGCTCAATATTGCTAATTACTAGAGAAATGCAAATCAAAGCTACAATGTGGTATCACCTCACACTGTTCAAAACAGCCATCATCAAAATGACTACAAATGATAAATGCTGACGAGAGTGTGGAGAAAAGGGAACCCTCCTACACTGTTGGTTGGAATGTAAACTGATACAGCCACTATGGAGGAAAGTATGGAGGTTCCTTTAAAAACTGAAAACAAAGATACCATATCATCCAGGAATCCCACTCCTGGACATATATCTGGAGAAAACCATAATTCGAAAAGGTACATGCACCCTAGTGTTCATTGCAGCACTATTTACAATAGCCATGACGTGGAAGCAACCTAAATGTCCATCGACAGAGGAATGGATAAAGAAGATGTGGTACATATATACGATGGACTATTACTCAGCCATGAAAAAGAACGAAATAATGCCATTTGTAGCAACATGGGTGGACCTAGATATTGTCATACTGAGTGAAGTAAGTCAGACAGTGAAGGGCAAATATCATATGACATCACAATGGTACAAATGAACTATTTACAGATCAGAAACAGAGTCACAGATGTAGAGAACAAACTTATGGTTGCCAGTGGGGTAAAGAAGGGGAGGGATAAATTGAGAGATTGGGATTGATATATACACACTACTATATATGAAATATTGAATAGATCACTAATAAGGACCTACTGTATAGCATAGGGAACTCTACTCAATACTCTTTAATGGCCTATATGGGAAAAGAACCTAAAATCGAGTGGATTTATGTATAACAGTTTTACTTTGCTGTACACCTGAAACTAACACAACATTGTAAATCAACTATACTCCAATAAAAATTAAAAAAAAAACAAAGGAGGGTGGGGAGACAGGCAAATTAGTAGGTAGGTGGTTAGATAATCCTTACTTCCCCATTCCCCCAGCCTTCATTGTTCATTCCATTTCATGTCTCCTCCAAGCTTTATGCTAAATGTTTAGTATTTTTGGAAGGCATTGTGAATGTGAGCAAATTGAGGATTCAGGGAGGGGAAGGGGAATAATTGGTTGTGAAGTGATACTGTAAGCAGAACTCTGAAGAAAATTTAAATGTATTTATTTCTTTAAAAAAAAAAACCTTTAAAGATATGAAGAAAAAAAAGTGTCACTGTTTGCAGATGACATGATACTATGCATAGGAAATCCTAAAGATGCCACCAGAAAACTACTAGAGCTAATCAATGAATTTGGTGAAGTTGCAGGATACAAAATTAATGCACAGAAATCTCTTGCATTCCTATACACTAACAATGAAAGATCAGAAAGAGAAGTTAAGGAAACACTCCCATTCACCATTGCAACAAAAATAATAAAATACGTAGGAATAAATCTTCCTAAGGAGACAAAACACCTGTATGCAGAAAACTATAAGACACTGATGAAATAAATTAAAGACAATACAAACAGATGGAGAGATATACCATGTTCTTTGATTGGAAGATTCAACATTATGAAAATGACTATACTACCCAAAGAAATCTATAGATTCAGTGTAATCCCTATCAAGATACCAATGACATTTTTCTCAGAACTAGAACAAAAGATTTTACAATTTGCATGGAAACACAAAAGAGCCGAAATAGCCAAAACAATCTTGAGAAAGAAAATCGGAGCTGGAGGAATCAGGCTTCCTGACTTCAGACAATACTACAAAGCTACAGTAATGAAGACAGTATTGTACTGGCACAAAAGAAGATATACAGATCAAATGAAACAGGATAGAAGCTCAGAGATTAAACCCACACATCTATGGTCATCTTATCTTTGACAAATGAGGGAAGAATATACAATGGACAAAAGACAGTGTGTTCAATAAGTGGTGGTGGGAAAACTGGACAGCTACATGTAAAAGAACGAAATTAGAACACTACATAACACCATAGACAAAAGTAAAGTGAAAATGGATTAAAGACCTAAATGTAAGGCCAGACACTATAAACTCTTAGGGGAAAACATAGGCAGAACACTCTATGACATAAATCACAGCAAGATCCTTTTTGACACACCTCCTAGAGAAATGGAAATAAAAACAAAAATAAACAAATATCACCTCACACTGTTCAAAACAGCCATCATCAAAATGACTACAAATGATAAATGCTGACGAGAGTGTGGAGAAAAGGGAACCCTCCTACACTGTTGGTTGGAATGTAAACTGATACAGCCACTATGGAGGAAAGTATGGAGGTTCCTTTAAAAACTGAAAACAAAGATACCATATCATCCAGGAATCCCACTCCTGGACATATATCTGGAGAAAACCATAATTCGAAAAGGTACATGCACCCTAGTGTTCATTGCAGCACTATTTACAATAGCCATGACGTGGAAGCAACCTAAATGTCCATCGACAGAGGAATGGATAAAGAAGATGTGGTACATATATACGATGGACTATTACTCAGCCATGAAAAAGAACGAAATAATGCCATTTGTAGCAACATGGGTGGACCTAGATATTGTCATACTGAGTGAAGTAAGTCAGACAGTGAAGGGCAAATATCATATGACATCACAATGGTACAAATGAACTATTTACAGATCAGAAACAGAGTCACAGATGTAGAGAACAAACTTATGGTTGCCAGTGGGGTAAAGAAGGGGAGGGATAAATTGAGAGATTGGGATTGATATATACACACTACTATATATGAAATATTGAATAGATCACTAATAAGGACCTACTGTATAGCATAGGGAACTCTACTCAATACTCTTTAATGGCCTATATGGGAAAAGAACCTAAAATCGAGTGGATTTATGTATAACAGTTTTACTTTGCTGTACACCTGAAACTAACACAACATTGTAAATCAACTATACTCCAATAAAAATTAAAAAAAAAACAAAGGAGGGTGGGGAGACAGGCAAATTAGTAGGTAGGTGGTTAGATAATCCTTACTTCCCCATTCCCCCAGCCTTCATTGTTCATTCCATTTCATGTCTCCTCCAAGCTTTATGCTAAATGTTTAGTATTTTTGGAAGGCATTGTGAATGTGAGCAAATTGAGGATTCAGGGAGGGGAAGGGGAATAATTGGTTGTGAAGTGATACTGTAAGCAGAACTCTGAAGAAAATTTAAATGTATTTATTTCTTTAAAAAAAAAAACCTTTAAAGATATGAAGAAAAAAAAGTGTCACTGTTTGCAGATGACATGATACTATGCATAGGAAATCCTAAAGATGCCACCAGAAAACTATTGATACTAGAGCTCATCAATGAATTTGGTAAAGTTGCAGGATACAAAATTAAACACACGTACCGACGGACACCTAATCTATGATGAAGGTGGCAAGAATATACGATGGAGAAAAGACAGTCTCTTCAATAAGCAGTACCGGGAAAACTGGACAGCTAAATGTAAAAGAAGGAAATTAGAATGTTCTCTAATACCATATACAAAAACAAACTCAAAATGGATTAAAAACCTAACTGTAAGCCCGGGTACTATAAAACTCTTAAAGGAAAACATAGGAAGAACACTCTTTGACATAAATCACAACAAGATCTTTCATGATCTGCCTCCTGGGGAAATAAAAATAAAAACATAAATAAACAAATGGAACCTAATTAAACTTAAAGGCTTTTATACAGTGAAGGAAACCACAAACAAAAGAAAACGACAGCCCATGGAATGGGAGAAAATATTTGCAAATGAAACAACTGACAGTGGATTAATCTTCAAAATATGCAAACAGCTCATGCAGCTCAATATCAAAAAAAACCAACAACCCAGTGAAAAAATGGGTGGAAGATCTAAATAGACATTTTTCCAAAGAGGACAAAGAGATGGCTAAAAAGCACATGATAAGTTGCTCAATATTGCTAATTACTAGAGAAATGCAAATCAAAGCTACAATGTGGTATCACCTCACACTGTTCAAAACAGCCATCATCAAAATGACTACAAATGATAAATGCTGACGAGAGTGTGGAGAAAAGGGAACCCTCCTACACTGTTGGTTGGAATGTAAACTGATACAGCCACTATGGAGGAAAGTATGGAGGTTCCTTTAAAAACTGAAAACAAAGATACCATATCATCCAGGAATCCCACTCCTGGACATATATCTGGAGAAAACCATAATTCGAAAAGGTACATGCACCCTAGTGTTCATTGCAGCACTATTTACAATAGCCATGACGTGGAAGCAACCTAAATGTCCATCGACAGAGGAATGGATAAAGAAGATGTGGTACATATATACGATGGACTATTACTCAGCCATGAAAAAGAACGAAATAATGCCATTTGTAGCAACATGGGTGGACCTAGATATTGTCATACTGAGTGAAGTAAGTCAGACAGTGAAGGGCAAATATCATATGACATCACAATGGTACAAATGAACTATTTACAGATCAGAAACAGAGTCACAGATGTAGAGAACAAACTTATGGTTGCCAGTGGGGTAAAGAAGGGGAGGGATAAATTGAGAGATTGGGATTGATATATACACACTACTATATATGAAATATTGAATAGATCACTAATAAGGACCTACTGTATAGCATAGGGAACTCTACTCAATACTCTTTAATGGCCTATATGGGAAAAGAACCTAAAATCGAGTGGATTTATGTATAACAGTTTTACTTTGCTGTACACCTGAAACTAACACAACATTGTAAATCAACTATACTCCAATAAAAATTAAAAAAAAAACAAAGGAGGGTGGGGAGACAGGCAAATTAGTAGGTAGGTGGTTAGATAATCCTTACTTCCCCATTCCCCCAGCCTTCATTGTTCATTCCATTTCATGTCTCCTCCAAGCTTTATGCTAAATGTTTAGTATTTTTGGAAGGCATTGTGAATGTGAGCAAATTGAGGATTCAGGGAGGGGAAGGGGAATAATTGGTTGTGAAGTGATACTGTAAGCAGAACTCTGAAGAAAATTTAAATGTATTTATTTCTTTAAAAAAAAAAACCTTTAAAGATATGAAGAAAAAAAAGTGTCACTGTTTGCAGATGACATGATACTATGCATAGGAAATCCTAAAGATGCCACCAGAAAACTATTGATACTAGAGCTCATCAATGAATTTGGTAAAGTTGCAGGATACAAAATTAATATACAGAAATCTGTGCATTTCTATATGCTAAGAACAAACTATCAGAAAGAGAAATTAAGGAAAGAATTCCATTTACCATTGCATCAAAAAAATAAAATACCTAGGAGTAAACCTACCTAATGAGGCAGAAAGTTCTGTATTCTGAAAACTATAAGATGCTGTTGAAAGAAATTGAGGATGACACAAAGAGATGGAAAGATATACCATGTTCTTGGATTGAAAGAATCAATATTGTTAAAATGACTACACTACCCAAAGGCAATGTACAGATTCAATGCAATCCCTATCAAATTACCAATGGCGTTTTTCACAGAACTAGAAGAAAACATTTTTTAATCTGTATGGAGACACAAAAGACCCTGAATAGCCAAAACAATTTTGAGAAAGAAGAACGGAGCTGGAGAAATCACGTTTCCTGACTTCAGATTATACAACAAAGCTACAGTAATCAAGACATTATGTTACTGGCAGAAAAACAGGCACATAGATCAATGGAACAGGATAGAAATCCCAGAAATAAACCCACACACCTATGGTCTATTAATCTATGACAAAGGAGGCAAGTATATACAATGGAGAAAAGGCAGTGTCTTCAATAAGTGAGCTGGGAAAACTGGACAGCTATGAGTAAAAGAATGAAATTGAAATATTCTCTAATACCATATACAAAAATAAACTCAAAATAGATTCAAAAGCTAAGAAAGACCAGATACTATAAAACTTCTATAGGAAAACATAGGCAGAACAGTGTTTGATACAAATCGCAGCAATACTTTTTGTTGTTGTGGTGGTGGTGGTGGTGGTGGTACGTGGGCCTCTCACTGTTGTGGCCTCTCCCGTTGCTGAGCACAGGCTCTGGACGCACAGGCTCAGCAGCCATGGCTCACGGGCCCAGCCACTCCACGGCATGTGGGATCTTCCCGGACTGGGGCACGAACCCGTGTCCCCTGCATCGGCAGGTGGATTCTCAACCACTGTGCCACTAGGGAAGCCCAGCAATACTTTTTTGTATCTGTCTCCTAGAGTAATGGAAATAAAAACAAATATAAACAAATGGGACCTAATTAAATGTAAAAGCTTTTGCACAGCAAAGGAAACCATAAACAAAATGAAAAAACCTACAGAATGGGAGAAACTATTTGCAAACGATGTGACCAACAAGGTATTAATTTCCAAAATATACAAAGAGCCCACACAGCTCAGTATAAACTAAACTAGACTCTATGACTCATTTTCCCTAACTATAAACCCCTTTAAAGAGATAATACATGCGAAGTACTCAATAGTGTCTAGTATTTAGTTAGTGTCCAGCAATTGTAGTAGTTGTTACATTTTGTAGCTGGGAATTATGGCAATGGAAGGAATTCAGAAAGGACATAACATGGGTCTACTTTGTTTTATGTTTTTTCTTTTGTTTCTCAAATCATGAAGTTTTTGAGAAATCAAATAATTTGACATAGAAGAACATGCTATTTGAACAGGCAGAACATGACTCTGAAGTCGAACACAATATAGTGGAAAGAACCTAGAGCAGGAGCTGGCAGACTTCTGATGTGGTCTCAGATTAGCCACTAATTAGTTACTAGATAAGCCACAAATAACTCTGGACATGCTTCCTCTTTTGGAAAATGGAGATTAAAAGATAACATCTTGAGAACAGAAATGAAAGGATACACACTATAAATAAAAGCATGATAATAAAAGTCTTTTAATTGATCTTTTCATGAAGTTAAAAGTTATCTTGAAAAATGATTTATCACTAGGATCCCCCTATCTACCTTATTAACTATGGTTTAAATATGTATTTTCATATCTTGTATTTGCATATATATGAATGGTGTAATGTGTTAAATAGTATAAAGACAGTGTTGTATGCTTGTGAATGCGGGATAAGTTAAAATTTGAGGCACTGTTTATTTCTGGATCTTGCGAAATGCTTTCTCCCCAAAAAGTCTTTCCAGGAACCACTACTCTTCTCTTTAAAAAATTTAAATAAGTTGAGTAACCAAAGTCAAGTTCCAACTTAGGATCCTATTTACATTTGTGTTATTGTTACTGCATATTGATCACAGCCACTATTACTCCCCATAAACAAATAATGTGAATAGGAAAAAAATCGAGAACAAACTTTTCTCACAGACAATACAGGCTGTGGTGTTTAGCAGAAGGCATTCCATGGAAACTGGTGAAGAAGTGAAGTAAAAGCAATGGGAAATGTAGTATAGAAAAGCTTATATAAAATAGATAACTAATAAGGACCCACTGTATAGCACAGCGAACTCTACTCAGTACTCTGTAATGGCCTATGTGGGAAAAGAATCATTGACTAAGGCTACTGTTCAAAGGAATTATATGACCATTGTCCATCCCACAACCTGAAACCTAAATTTGTTTGGGAATAAACTGTGAATTCAAGGTCTTTGCTAGTGCTGGGGGCAAAAGGAAGACATGATCCCTGCCTTTGAGGAGCCTACAACACAGCCCAACAAATGTTAGGAGAAAGACAGTGTTTTGTGGGGACACTTTTGTTATCCCTCTACTTCACTAAAATCTTTTCAAACGTTTTGGCATCTTTAAAACAATCTCCTTGCAAATAGTGCAAGGAGACTTATTTTTTAAATGAGTTGAGGAAAGAGAACTGGCCAGTGATTTTTGGAGTTTGGAGCTCCCAACTCCAAAAATCTGTGATTCTTATAAAAGGAACTCAAGAATACACATCCATTTTGAGTGATGTTACAGCATGGGGTTTAAATGTAGGCTAACTGGGTTTAAATTCCAGCTTTGCCACTTACTAATTCTGCAACCTTGGAAAGATACTTAACATCATTTTGTCTCAGTTTCCTCATCTAAAAAATGTGAGGAATACCAATAGACTTCCTACTTAGGGTTATCATAATAGTCCAATAGATTAATGTAAATGAAGCCCTTAGATCAGTGCTTAGCACAGAACAGTCTTCAAAACTTATTTTTTAAATGAGTTGAGGAAAGAGAACTGGCCAGTGATTCTTGGAGTTTGGAGCTCCCAACTCCAAAAATCTGTGAAATTCTTATAAAAGGAAATCAAGAATGCACATACATAAGCACAACCAAGAGGTTATAAAAAGTCACAATAATTTCTCAAACTGAGAAAACAGTATGATCAGTCTTTACTATTAAAATGAAATGTATGCATATGTTTTTCTGTTGATACATGATGTAAAAAAGGCTAGATCAATTTTCACTAAATATTAAGGGTGTATTTGAGATGGGTAGTTAAAATATAGGCTATTTGGCATAAATAAAACTCATTCTGCAGGGGACTCAAAGAAACAGGTGGTCATCCTACAAAAGTGCTAAAATTGTTATTCAACAAGAGGCCTCTGACTATTAAACAGGAGAGATAAACCAAAAGTGATTTTTTAAAATGAGCTCCAAATAGATAGTCACCAGGGCACATATTCCAAATTACAAGAATAGATTTGCAACTGATCTGGTTCTTTCATGGGCAACTCCATGTATAGGTGTACTGGAATGAAGGAGAGAATGAGATATATATTTATATATATGTGTGTGTGTATTTTTAAAATTCTACACTTTCTTCCTTTTCTTTTTTTAAAATTTATTTTATTATTTATTTTACTTTTGGCTTTGTTGGGTCTTCGTTGCTGCGCGCAGGCTTTTCTCTAGTTGCAGAGAGCAGGGGCTACTCTTCATTGCGGTGCGTGGGCTTCTCATTGCAGTGGCTTCTCTTGTTGTGGAGCATGGGCTCTAGGCACGCAGGCTTCATTAGTTGTGGCTCGCTGGCTCTAGAATGGAGGCTCAGTAGTTGTGGCGCATGGGCTCAGTTGCTCCGCGGCATGTGGGATCTTCCCGGACCAGGGCTCGAACCTGTGTCCCCTGCATTGGCAGGTGGATTCTTAACCACTGAGCCACCAGGGAAGCCTCAGAATGATATTTAAAAAAAATATTTTTTAATGATTCTCCTAATAACCATTGACCTATAGTATTTCATAGGCTATTCCAGTAGAAACCAAACCTCCCACCATAAATAAAAATGGCAACCTAACCACAGCTGATGCTGGTTGGAATGCCAGAAACCATTTGACTTCTCAAGATTTGACCAAACTGATCTCTGAAACTAAAATTTTCCATCCCTACCTCTTGCTACCTGCAGCCTGATTTTCATCAGGCTCATCAAGTGGCTACTGCAGTAGCCTAACATTTATTCTAGAATAAATGTTAGGTCAAATCTCTAGCCTGAAATTACTATTACAAAAATCAAATCAGTAAGCAGACTATCAGGTTCGTAATGAGGTACTAATATTAGGCATTTTGGATTACCTTTCATCTCTCCCTTGTTGGTCCATGTCTACCCAGACAAAATACAGATGAGAAAAAATAGTGAGGGTATCTGGAAAAGATCTTGCAATCAGCAAGGAGACTGAAGTTAATTGGAGGAAGCTTAAGAGTTCATGATATAAAAGCAGAACGTTCCTAATACTTACTGACTTACTAGGCCTTAACCCTGTTACTGAAGTAAATAAATAGATTCAAGTAGTAGACAGACTCTGAAAGGGTCAGAGAGAAAGAGTCTGGTCATAATAAGGATGGATAGTTCTCTTGCCTTCTCACTACACTCACCCAAAAAAATCCACTATAAACAAAACCCCAAAATATAAAATAAAAGTTCTTATATTTTTCCAAAAGCAAAAAAAAATTTTTGTTCTACTTAGGCAAAGTTATAGACATGCTTCTTTCACAAAGTCATAGGTAAAAATATGAAAGACTAAACTAATTGTTACATTTCAAAGAGCATTATTTCATAAGTACTTCTATTTTATGGAAGAGAGTTCCTCCAGGAATACTGAGCAAGTATTCATGATTCACCCAGAATATTCCATTATTTATTTACCAAATCTCTTTTGAGTGACTATTATATTTTAGGCACTGTGCTAGGCAAAGAAATTTCAGCGGTGAACAAGAAACACCTTCCTGCTCGGAATGTGTGATAAGAGCTGTCAGAGGAAAGGTACTATAATGGGAGCATGCTGGAGTAGGTTGCCAGATTTAGCAAATGAAAATACAGGATGTCAAATATTGAATGGGACATAGTTATACTAAAAATTATTTGTTATTTATCTGAACTTCAAACTTAGTTGAGTATCCTGTCTTTTATCTGGCAAACCTACATTAGAGGGACAACTTGGAAGTGGAGATAGTGTGAATGGAGAGAAAGGAAGGCTTCCTTCAGAAAGTAACTTTTAAAACAAATTCTGGGCATAGCAGGGAATAGGTAGGGAGAAGTCATTCCAGGTGGAAACAATGCAATGCAAACTAAGTCCCAAGGCCACTGTCAAATCTAGGAACTAACAGAAGCAAAGTAATTGGGGTAAGGAAGAAGGAAAACGAAAGAGGAGTGTTGATGAAAGATATGCCTGAGAGAAAAACAGAAGAAACTCTTGTAAAGAGTTTATACTTTATCATAAGATCAGTGCAGTTCCACTAAAGAACTTTAAGCAGACTGTCTTGGCTACAGTGTGAACAATGGACTACAGTCGTACCGGCAGGATAACTGACAGACCAGTAAGGATGCTACTGATGTAATTCAGGATTTCAATAGAGGCCTGAACAAAGGCAATGGAAAGACAGATCCATTTAATAACACCGTAACTTGAGATGGCAGCGAAAGAGGCAACTGCAAAGGTAATAGAGAAGAGGACTGAGAGTGAGGAAAACCAGGAGAAGCATTCTGGAAATCAAATGAAGAAAGGTCAACAAGTCAAATATTTTTTGAGGAGGTAAGGTAAGGACAGAGAAGTGATGCCTAGATTTAGCCGTAAGCAAATCACCAGTGAGCTTTTTGGCAGGGGCAGTCTCAGAGGAATGATTTTGAGGCCAAACTAGGTCACAGTTGTCTGAGCAGAAGGTGATGCTGGACTACGAACCAGCTGGGGCAACGCAAGGACCCCACTTCCTCTTTACCCTTTTAACAGGTAAGGGTCAGGACAGGAGTAGAGTTTGGGGACGGAGCGACCTGTGTCCCAATCTGGCGGAACAGGCAGCGGGCTGATCGCTAGGGGCCAATCCTTTCCTAGAGCTCTTGATTGACAGAGCCGCGCGCCAAAGACTGAGCTTGAACAGGAGGCCATGACTCACAAGGGGGCGGAATTCCAGGGCACTAACCCGGAACGGTTTGGGACTCGATTTCCATTGTGAGGAAGACCTAGGGCGGGCCCTCTGCCAGAATGGCAGTATCCTCCGGGCCAATGGACGAACCTCGTTAAACGAGCGGCAGCCGTGCCAGCCAATGGTTTAGCGGCAGGAGGAGGGCGAAGTCAGTGGGCGGGGAATTAATGAAGCGTCTTTTTGCCACCCCACCCCCACACACCCCAGAGGCGAGCGTGGGGAGGTTCGGCCAGCGTGGGGAGGTTCGGCCAGCGTCGTAGGTGAGCTGTTGCGTCGCGGAGGAGGCTGCTAGGGAGGTGGAGGCTCCGCGGCCGGTGGGTGCTAGCGTGGCAGCGTCAGGTAGCTGCTCCCCCGCTGCCGGCTCTGGACCTGGCCCTGCGGCGTAGCAGACTACGACGTTCAGGAGAAATACCAGTAGCAGCTGCCGGCTGACCTGGGAGGGTAGGGAGGGCCCAAGCCGCTGGAACAAGGCTGCGAAAGTTTTTCGGCCGCCCAGTCACGACTCTAATTTAATTTGCGGAGCGGGGACTCTTCCAGGTTGCCCCACATCCTACCAGGTGCAGCCGTTGCTCTGTGGCCGAGTCATGGGCGCGCCCCCTACTCCTGGCTGGCCTCCCAGGAATTCAGCCTTCCTGGATTCTCCCAAGGGGCTGCTCCAAAGGAAGAGGTGGGGAGTGAGAGGTGCTTTATTAATATGATAACCGGCGACACTTAAGTAAACTTTAATCATTTACCTACCACACTTATAGAGAAGAGCGTCCTGTTCGGCAGGAAGATGAATTTCCTCTAAGAATATGGTGGTGACGGTAGGGTGCGGGGTTGGTGGAAGGTAGGGAGCACACTTCCAAGAGGATTGGGGTGGGGGTTGGGGGAAGTTTGTAGATTTTGTGATGTTTTTCTTCTTGAACAGCCTAATGAGTTTACCTAAAAAAAATTTTGGACCCAGAATTTACTGCCTGATTACTCAGACCTCTTACTTCTGTCTTATCACGCAATCTTTAGGAACTTCATTCTCAAGTATTAGTCCTTGAAAAAAATTGCCCAGGTATAATATGCCATTGGTGGTACACCATCTTAACAAGGATTACCTAAGTGAACTACTTATACCTATTTCCAACCAGGAAAGAATTATTGTGAAATGGGATTTCAGGAAAATGGCTGTTCTCTGTGATTGGGCATGGAAGAACTATGCATTTTTTAGAGGTTGCAACTACTAAATTCCCTTTTGTAAAGATAGGGAAGAAAACCAATATGAAAGGGATAGTGTTTGACATCTAAAATGGCATCTTTCATATTTTGTGAGGTGTTTAGCCCCAGCACCAAGAATATGTGCCTGGCACATAGTAGGAGTTTGATAAATATTTGAGTAAGTTATTGGGTAATGGATGATGAAAACCTAAGCTGTTACATGAGTACCAAAATGTAAAGGAGAAGAGAGAAAAAAAATTCCTGGAAACATAGCTTAGTTTCTATTCATGCAAGCATAGCTACCAAATTTCAACTCAAGTTTGCTTTGATTTGGGTACTGTCTTAACACTAATCAGAAGATGTCAAAGATTTTCACACACTTAAGCCATGACTGACTGGAAATCAAAGATACATTTTGATGTCAATCTCAGTGAGGTAAAAAATGTGTGTTAAAGTGCATTTTGTTGAGAGTTCCCTGGTAGTCTAGTGGTTAGGGTTCCGCGCTTTTACTGCTGTGACCCAAGATTCCCTGGTCAGGGAACTCCGCAAGCCGTGCCTCCCGGCCAAACATTTTAAAAAATTAAAAAATAAAGTGCATTTTGTCAATGAAATAGTTCATCAGTTTAGCATAGAACAGTCAAGGACAAAGGGATACTTTTGTAGGATGGAGATATGGAGTTACAAATTGTTGGGGGGTGGAAACAGGATATGCACATAACAGCAACTGCTGCCAAAATTTTAAGAGTGTATTGACTCAAGCATAGTTTTAAAAGGATTGTTATTTTTTTTTTTTTTTTTTTTTTTGTGTGGTATGCGGGCCTCCCTCTGTTGTGGCCTCTCCCGTTGCGGAGCACAGGCTCCGGACGCGCAGGCTCAGCGGCCATGGCTCACGGGCCCAGCCGCTCCGCGGCATGTGGGATCCTCCCAGACCGGGGCGCGAACCCGGTTCCCCTGCATCGGCAGGTGGACGCGCAACCACTGCGCCACCAGGGAAGCCCCAGAAGGATTGTTATTTTTATCATTACAAAATTGATCTCAGATTCTAAGAGCAGCAAAATCTGATTATGGATTTTTGCCTAAATTAGGATTCTCTTGACAACTGCAATCATTGTTTATTATTATGCACTTGTATCTTGCATGTTATAGTTTGTATATTATTACAGTAGCATTGCCTCCATATAAAAGGTATATTGCTTGAATTCCAAAAATATGTGAATTTTCACAGATATATTTGCCTCTTATAGTAAGTTTTTTAGCAAAGAATAAGTTCTCACAAGCCAACATTAAAGATTTGCTGACATTTGGCCCCAACCTAGCTATCCAACTTTGATTCCTGATACTTCTGCCATTTATTACTGTCCCTCATTATTCTCTTTGTTTTTTTAAGACCCAAATCAAGTGCTAATTCCTTCTCACAACCTCCCTTGATCCCACCAAAGATTTCTCCTTCTGAACACCCAGGGTATTTTAATAACTTCTCTTGTTGCACTTTTCTTACATTCACATTATTCATCAAAGAAATATTCACTTACTATGTCCAGACTATACTAGGAAATGGATAATAGCTGGTATTTGTTAAGGGCTTATTATATCCTACATATTATAAGCTGCTTGACTGCATTATCTCATTTAATCCTCAAAACATCGTATTATTCTATTTTTCCCATTTATAAATTAGGAAATAAGTTTAAAAGGTTAAGTAATTTGCTTAAGATCACAGAGCTTCTAAGTGGTGGAATTAATATATAAGCCTAGGTAGTCCGTATTCAAACTTGACATTTACAGTCTCCATTAAAATTTTTTCATGTAAATTTTATGCATATATGTTTTACTAAATTATAAATTATTTGATAGAAATAATATATTCATCTTTGATCCCTTATTGCTCCTAATGTAAAGTAAGTGATTATAATATAGCCTGATAGTGGAAGTATGTAGCAGGGACATTAGATTTAGATTAATGGGAACAGTGAAGGTGCTGAGGATGAATAGTCACTGGCCAGATAAAAGAGCAGAGACCATGGGAATTGGGAGCATGTGCCAAAGGAATACATGTATGATAGTCCTAAGGTAGGGGTCATGAAAGCTAGAACTGGGCTGTCCAATACAGTAGCCAATAGGCTTATGTTGCTATTGAGCACTTGAAGTGTGGCTAGTCCAAAATACTCACTGGATTTTGAAGACTTAGTAGAAAAAAAGAATGTAAAATGTCTCGATTGCTTTTTATATTGTTTAAATATTGAAGTAATAATATTTTGGTATATTAGTTTAAATAAAATATATCATAATTAATTTTTACCTGTTTCTCTTTACTTTTTTTAATGTGGCTACTAGAGGATTTAAAATTATATATGTGACTCTCATTATATTTGTATGGGACAGCACTGATCTAGAATTTAGAGGAATTTCAGAATGACATACTGTGTGTGCCCATACTGATGTGTATTGCAGAGGGTGGGTTGGGAAAGTATGTTTGGGGTTAGTATTGGAGGTGACAGATAAAATTGGCAAACGTAGATATGAAGATATATAGGTAGGACTCAGGGTTTGTAATAGGGAGAGAGAGAGTAAGACTAGGGAGAGTAAATTTACCTCCGAAATGTGTACAAAGCCTTTGAAAGGTTTTAAGCACTCAATACATATTTGTTGAAGGAAGCATTGTGTCTTAATCACTTAATCTTAATGGATGTTTCCAATGTATACTCCTAGTTCAATCCTAATTCTAATAAAGGTATGGGTAGCTGTCTAAAGACTTATAAGAAAGTTTGGTTCTCTAAAAAGAGCAGTCCATTTCTACTTAAGTCTAAATTGACTTAGCTTGTATTCCTTTGATGTATTTCCAACACATAGGAGTGTGAATTGGTTCTTAAAATTAGACATATTCCTCTTCCACCTGACATGACTTTCTACTGGGCATATTTTTCCGAAAAGAGTCCAGCTTTGTCTGTGTTGTAAGTCTTGTGGCACATGAAGCCTTAATGATCTCTGAAGGGAAATTTCTTAGCAGCTACAACATTTGCACTCCATCTTGCCTCTCTGTACACATTTGAGCAAGTAGACTTTTAACACTGATTCTCTAGTGGGGTGCTTCTCAATCCTGGCTGCAAATGAGAATCACCTGGGGAAGATTTTTTTAACTTTATTGAAGAATAATTGGTAAATATAATTGTATATATTTAAAGTATATAGCATGATGATCGATATACATAATACATTATGGAATGATTACCAAGATAGAGATAATTAACACATCCATCGTCTCAAATAGTTAACTCTGTGTGTGTGTGTATGTGTTGAGAATGCTTAATATTTGTTAGAGCACTTTTTAAACTCCCAATGCCTAACAGTATTTTAAGATGGTTTTAATTGCTCAGAGATAGGGACTGGTTATAAGTATTTTTTAAAAGCTCCCTAGGTGATTTTGATGTGCTGTAGATCTGTACTAATATGTGCTATTGAGTTCTTAGAATGTGTTTAGTACAAAATGAGATGTACTCTTAACTGTAAAATATACACTGGATTCAAAGACTTAGTAGCAAAACAAGAATGGAAACTCCCTCATTAATCATTTTTACATTGACCATATACTGGAAAGATAATATATTGAATTTTTGGGGTTCAATATGTTAAAATTAATTCTACATTTTTTTGGTTTTGTTTCATTTTTGCTTTTCTGAGGCTACTAGAAGATTTTAAATTACATGTGTGGATCCCTATTTCTATTGGTGTAGTGCAAGGACCAGCAACATCGGCATCATTTGGGAATCTGTCAGAAATGTAGAATCACTGGTCCCACTCCAGACGTACTGAATCAGAATCTCATTTTAATAAGCGCTCCAGATGATTCAAATACATAAGGTTTGAGAGACAACATCTTTAGAATTTTTTCAATTCATAATTTTTCTTCATTTTTTGTTGATTATTTTTCATTGTAGAGGGTGGTAAGTTTTTACATTCATGATTCCCTCTTTGTCTCTTCATTTGTCCTTTAGAATCATTCATATACATCTCATTTTTCTGTTTTCAATTTTCCTTTCATTTTTTTATAATTTTACATCTCAACATCTTCAACAGTCACCGCTTTTTAAATTAATGAATGGAATTAATATGCATTCATGTAATATATGTAATATATAATGTGTTCATAAATATGTACTTTTATATTCATATATGATTTTCTGGAAAACATCTCAAGAAATTATTAATATCAGTTACACTGGTGGTGGAGAGAGATTTTCACTTAATTTTGTTACTTTATTTAGGTTCTCTAACCATATCTATGTATTTTACTTTTTTTTTTTTTTTTTAAGTCAACAGAGATTTGTGGGTATTGGGTTTATGGAACTTTAAAAAGTGTATTTTTCTATAATAAAAATCCCTCATAAATACATTTTTAATATTATGTTAATCACCTCAAAGTAAAGTGAAACAGATGTGCTCTAGGCAAACAAACAGCTATATGACTGAGACAAACGACTGTATACATGATCCCTAGAACTGGTGGTTGGTGGTGGACAGAGTGAGTGAACCTGTTGTAGAGCATAGCATGTTCTGTCTATAAATGTTCCTAAGTTGAAAACTGAGCTTCTGTGAGTATGTACACACACACATAGACATATGTACACATTCCTTTTCTGGTTTTGTTGGCTTGCATTAACATAGTAAAATGTTGTGCTAAGCCATATTCATACTCTAATTGGGCATCATATTCCATTATGTAGCTGTAGTATAGTTTATTCATCCAATCCCTTATTGATGAATATTTATATTTTTACCATGCTTCTACCTTTTAAATATGACAGTGCTTTTTAAATGATTCAAGAAGCTATTTAAATGGTCTGAAACATTCTGTATCTTTTGGAAACCAAAAGTCATCCTTAATGCATTGTAAGTAATTTGATATGGAATTTGATGTAACTTTAGCAATCTGTTCTATTTTTAAGGACATCTGACCTGCTGATTTCATTTTTTAAATATGTCTTTGATAACCTGCTCATCATTGGTTCATACTGCCTAAGTAGTAACATAACCTATTTATTTAAAATTTCCTTTCAGAATTTTGTATAACTTGTTAACTGTTATGTTCTTTGGCATAGTTATAGGGTAGATAGTTTATCTAAAGTCTTCACTTACTGTCATAAACTGCTTCTTGTCTATATTGACTTAAGCTGCCTTTTCCATTTGAACATATGCTTTGCCCATAGCAGTTTCAGTTTTGCTAGCTGACCTTACTTGAGTTATTTTCCATTTCATTTTCTGCTCTCTTTCCCATCCCTCAGTCACTGTCTTATTTTAAGTTGTATTTTTACCTCCTTCTGTTTGTTAGGCACAGTGTTATGTGTTCAGGATACTGCCTTTGGAGCAGATGGGCTACCATCTTCCAGATCCTCATAGGGGTGGAGCAAATGGTAGAGGAAGGAGAAAGCCGAGTTTGACTGCAATAATTCCTTGAAATATGCCACAACCGCAACATAGGTACTAAAGAGAAGTATATTTGGGCTGGTTTAATAATGTGTAAATCAGTTTGCTTCAGTTCCTTTTTTGTGTTGCTTATAAATATAGTATTTCATGAGTATTCTTCAGTTGCCTCTAGAGAAAAGCAGAATACTTGCCCAGCCCAATTGATAACTTGAATTACATAAGGAATGTTAGGTCAGTGCTAATTAACTGTGATCCTCGAAAATTACAAGTCTTCTAGAATGTTCATTAAACTGTTGTGGGATCAGATGTTAAAACATTCCATTTTCTTAATTTTTTTTAGGTAATACTTGAAATATGCAAAAATCATGTAGCTTTAAGTGTGCTAGTAAGCTAACTCCCTGACCACTCAAAAGAAAAATGTTCTAGTTTGTAACATTTATCCATTTCTATGTTGTAAATACTGCCATCTTGGCCAGTTTCAATTCCCAATATGACATTACTGAATGTGGAGTTGGGAAGAGGTGTGCACAATGACCTTTGCCAGCTCACATCAGCAGGCTCCAATATACCACTAACGTTATAAAGCATAATGATAAAGACCCACAGACCTACCACTTGACCTACGAACTAGAACAATACCAATATTATTGTGGCCTTTCTGTTTCCTATGTCAAAATTATTTAAAGATTTGCCTTTCGTGCAAGAATAGTGAACCTAATTTGCTAACTGTGTTCCAGGAACTATTCCATATTTTACTAAAACCTTTAATCCTTACAGTATCTCTATGAAGTAATAATATTATTTTACAAGTGGAATTGCACATAGGGAATTTAAATAAGGCCACACAGCTAGGAAGTGGCAGAGTCAGGATTCTAACCCAGGCAGTCTGACTGTAGAACATGTGCTCATAACCATTACACTACACTACCTCTTTTGATGATATATTTTTTTAATAGATCTTTATTGGAGTATAATTGCTTCACAGTACTGTGTTAGTTTCTGTTGTACAACAAAGTGAATCAGCCATATGCATACATATATCCCCATATCCCCTCCCTCTTGAGCCTCCCTCCCATCCTCCCTATCCCACCCCTCTAGGTCATCGCAAAGCACTGAGCTGATCTCCCTGTGCTATGCTGCTGCTTCCCACTAGCTAACTATTTACATTCAGTAGTATATATATGTCGATGCTACTCTCACTTCACCCCAGCTTCCCCCTCCTGCCCCGTATCCTCAAGTCCATTCTCTATGTCTGCGTCTTTATTCCTGCCCTTCCACTAGGTTCATCAATCCTATTTTTTTTTTTTTTTTAGAGTCCACAGATATGTGTTCACATGTGGTATTTGTTTTTCTCTTTCTGACTACTTCACTCTGTATGATGGACTCTAGGTCCATCCACCTCACTACAAATAACTCAATTTCATTTCTTTTTATGGCTGAGTAATATTTTATTGTATATATGTGCCACATCTTCTTTATCCATTTATTTGTTGATGGACACTTACGTTGCTTCCATGTCTTGGTTATTGTAAATAGTGCTGCAGTGAACATTGTGGTACATGTCTCTTTTTGAATTATGGTTTTTGTATGAATATGTCTGCTTGTATTCTAGTGACAAGAGCCTTATATTTGACTATAAAGGCAGGATTTGCCTAGGGCAAGATCAAAAGTGCTGCCACTGATTATACATTCTCATTTAGTGGATTTCAATTTTATTATTAAATGTCTCAAGAAATTTTGGAAGTCTGCTTGTGGTATAGTTTGCTGCAATCTTTTTTTGTTTTTGCATGCTTTGCCCTTTTTGTGGGTGTATGAAATTGACAATGATTTCTTGAGAGTTTATTTTCTACTCTTTTGAACTTTTAGTTCTCTCTAGTCTCCATTTCAGCAGCAAGTAGCAGTTCAGGAGATGGTTATTCTACATCAGAGGTTAGAAACAAAAAGACGTAGTGGTGGGTATGTTTTTGGTGATGTTATTAGATACAAAGTCAGTTGAAAAAGATTACTGGAAACTTGAAAAAATGAATAAATATGTAGTGAAATCTCAATAAAAAATACCTTTTTTTTTAGAGTTTAGAAGTAAGGGATTTGCATCCACTTTTAAGTCCTAGAGAGAAGAGGCTCAAACAGTGAAAGAAAAGATTTGTGCATTTTTTGATTAAATTTATTTAGCCTTACTCAGTTGCTGTATTTTTGCTTCAGTAGAAAATACTATTTATATTGTTAATTACCAGGGAAAAATTTTTCGCTCTAATAAAAATTTTAAACTGGCAGATACTAAAGCTTTTAAGAGAAGAAACCATGGTAGAGTGAAACATAACTGGTTGAAACTTTGGAGAATTTTTCTGCCTATGTATAGAACTTTATCCAAACCTTCCACGTAGATAAGGATCTGTTCTTTTTGAAAATTTTCTACTAAAAGGCATCTCAAAACTTAGCAACACATTTCTAAGATTTAGCTATCACAAGCTGCTAATAAAGTGGAAGGAGATGTGGCCTAAGGGATCCTGAATTTATATCCAAGTTTGGTCATTTAACTAGCCATGTAATGTGCAAATTATTCAACTTGCCTGAATCTTGTGGTATAAATACAAATGCAAATGATGGTATCTCGCATTCAGTGCTGTGGTGGGGATTAAATGACAGGACATGGAACTTAATGGATATTTGGTATTTTTTTCTTTGTATTGACAGGAAATGTGGACCTTAACAGCCTCATCCCACCCTCTCATTTTGTAAGCAAGGGAAAAAAATCAGCTCTGTAGCAGTGATCAGTATGTGAATTTGAAGTCATAAACCATGGTTTGTTTATATACCCCTTACTCTTTCTGAGCCCTTGTCCCCATTACATACTTTTAAAATCTCCTTTCCAAGGAAAAGACCCATTCAACATCTTTTCCAGTTTGCTAGTGTGCCTTCGCATAATGCAAAGGCTAGATAGCAGAAAAACTACATTTCCCAGCTATTGTATTGAGGATTTGGATGTGCTTTAGATTACACCAAACAGTTGCACTATTTATAAGACTCAAAATCAAAGTGTGTAAGAGAATCAGGTGTGTGAAGCATTTGTTTCACTGGTGTGGGTCAGCCCCATGGTTTTCAAACTTTAGCATGTATTAGAATCATCTGGAAGGCTTATTGAAACAAACATTGCTGTATCTTGCCCCCCAGAGTTCCTTATTCAAATGGTCAGGGGTGGAGCCTGAAAAGTTTACCTTTCTAACAAGTTTCAGGTACACCCTCTTTCAGAGTCTAAAGTTTTTTGCTTTTTGACATCCCAAACTAATGGTCATTTTGGCAGGTTGACTCATTCATTCAAAAAGTGTATGGTATGCCTGCCATATGCCAGGATCTCTGCTAGACTCTGGGGACATGATGGTGAGTAGATATGTTGCTATCCTCATGAAACTTCTAGTGAAATGGGAAAGAGACATTCTTAGTTGTATGTTAGCACAAGTGTAACATTTAGATGAAGACAAGGAGTAATTTGACTTGTCAGCAAAGGCTTCACTGAGGAGCAGATGTCTAATCTGCAAGCTGAAAGATGAAATTAAGTAGGCTAGGCAGGGAACAATCCATTTCCTAGGCAGAGGGAACAGCGTGTGCAGAAGCCCTGAACAGGGAAAGGGATTGACAAGAACGGGTGACTGAAAGAAGGCCTTTGTGGTTAGAATAGAAGGGATGAATTTGGGAGAGTAGAGTAGAAGTAGGAAGCAAGTCAAGAGTGAATACTGGCAGTTAGTTAGGAACCATTACAGCAGCCTAGGTGAGAGAAAATGGTAGCTTGGACTGTGGTAATGTTGGCAGAGACATAAATATAGTCAGTTTGAGCCATATTTAGAGGGTTTTTGTTTTTGTTTTTTTAACTATATAGCTTATTGAGTTGAAGTACATTGCAGAAGTTGCAGGTTGATTGATTTTTACTTTTTTCTCTTTAGGAATCATCCATCCTGCCTGTGCTACTGGATGAATGGAAAACTCTGATTTAAACAAAGTACTAACAAGGAATTGTCCTTGATTTTTATACTTAGTAGCATTCCTCAAAATTCTTTTTACATCTTCTCTTACTGTAAAAAGTGCATTTAAGTTAGAAAATGAAGCAATTGAAAAGGAAAAGGAAAAGCAATTTCAGTGTACAAGAAACTCAGACCCTTTTGAAAGAAATTACAAAAAGGAAAGAAGTCATTTTTTCCAAGCAGCTCAATACAACAATTAATGTGATGAAGCGAATGGCTTGGGAGGAGATTGCACAGTGTGTGAATGCTGTAGGAGAAGGAGAACAGAGAACAGGGACAGAAGTGAAAAGGAGGTACCTTGACTGGCGAGCACTTATGAAGAGAAAGAGGATGAAGGCGAACATTAAGCTAGTTGGTTCGGGGTTTCCCCTTCCCACATCCGATTTAGATGACTCTCTCACTGAAGAGATAGATGAAAAGATTGGATTCCGAAATGATACAAATTTTGATTGGCAAAATGTGGCAGATTTCAGGGATGCAGGTGGATCCTTAACTGAGGTCAAAGTGGAAGAGGAAGAAAGAGATCCCCAGAGTCCTGAAGTAAGTATTAGCCTGTGTGAATCCTCTTTTTATTTCTCCATTTCTTTTTTTTTTTTTTTTTTTTTGTGGTATGCGGGCCTCCCTCTGCACGGGCCCAGCCGCTCCGCGGCATGTGGGATCCTCCCAGACCGGGGCGCGAACCCGGTTCCCCTGCATCGGCAGGTGGACGCGCAACCACTGCGCCACCAGGGAAGCCCCTGTTTCTCCATTTCTGATATGAAAGTTTATTATAGACCAGGAACAGTTAAGAAATTCCCAGATTTTCAAGCTAACTTAAAAATAGTACATAACAAAGTCATTCCATTTTTCTCCATCTTAATATCATCAATCTCTTCTCACTTGAATATACTTCTCTTAATTATATATATAAATGTCAGGTAATAGTAAATATTTTTCAGAATTCAAAGTAAATGGTTTTGTGTGCTCAAACAATACAGAAAGCTTTTAAATTTAACTTAGACAAATTAACAACCATGAAGTATAAATAAATACTGAGAACTACTTTTCTCTTTTAGTTTGAGATTGAAGAGGAAGAAGAAATGTTGTCATCAGTCATACCAGATTCCAGGAGGGAAAGTGAACTTCCCGATTTCCCCCACATTGATGAGTTTTTTACTCTGAATTCAACACCATCTAGGTCTGCATATGATGAACCCCATTTGCTTGTAAACATAGAGAAACAGAAACTAGAATTGGAAAAACGACGGCTCGATATTGAGGCTGAAAGACTGCAGGTAGAGAAGGAACGCCTACAGATTGAGAAAGAGAGGCTGCGACAGTTAGACATGGAGCATGAGCGGCTTCAGCTGGAGAAGGAGCGGCTGCAGATTGAAAGAGAGAAGTTGAGGTTACAGATAGTCACCTCAGAGAAACCATCTTTGGAAAATGAACTTGGTCAAGGAGAAAAGTCCATATATCAACCACAGGATATAGAAACAGAGAAGTTAAAACTTGAGAGAGAACGCTTGCAACTGGAAAAAGATAGGCTGCAGTTTTTAAAATTTGAATCCGAGAAGCTGCAGATTGAAAAGGAGCGCTTACAAGTAGAGAAAGAGAGACTACGAATGCAGAAGGAAGGACACTTGCAGTGATTTATCTAGGTCTCCATTTATCAATTGTAAACCATAGGCTTAGATAATATAAAGACGGTTGCAGGATTAGCTGTATTTTTTTTTCCTGTTTAATATTAGTGTTTTCAATAGGAAAAAGATAGTTATTTGTGGGTAATTATATGCTTAAGTAGTATATTGTATAAAAACTATGTGCCCTTGCATAAACAGTATAGCAAAAACTATTGTGCTATACTCTTTAAATTAGTAAAATTACATAGAGTCTTGTCTAATCTGGGCACTCAGAGTTTACAATTATATCTGTAAAATTCTAGCTCAGTAGTTCTCAACTGGGGGTGACTTTGGCTCCCAAAAGACATTTGGCAGTGTCTGGAGACATTTTTGGTTGTCAAAACTGGGCAGTGGGGCACGTTGCTACTGGCATGTAGTAGGGAGAGGCCAGGGATGCCTACATCCTGCAATGCACAGGACAGCCCCCCACAAAAAAGAATGATCCAACCCAAAATGTCAACATTGCTGAGGTTGAGAATCCCTGTCCTAGCCTGACTGAGCACCTCTTCAGCTTTGTTTCAGTTTCAGAATATTAAAACCTCAGATATTTATGTGGGAGTTACTTAAATGGCCCAAAACTTTAACCATGAAACATTACTGTGTAGTATATTGAATATAGAAAGTAATGAAGATTATAGGTATTTTATTCATATGTTTCCATCTGTAAATAACGTGAGAGTCAGAAAACAATGTAGGGAACATCAGAGATTGTCTAAAGTGGGTCACTTTGAAAAGCAGTTCATTCATCTAGCTATTGATGCTTTAGAAACCACACACACTTTTTAAGCTTTAGTTAGTTACCCTTTCTTCTTTGACTCCATTGTCTTAGTTTAGACAAAAATTTTCATTTCAACCATGTACTGAAATCTTAATGTAAGTGGTTGAAGCTAGTAAAAATGTTACGAATTTAAAAATGGTACCAGTAGTCAATGAGCTTGAACTCAGTAAGTGGTAATTTGATTTTTAAAATAGATAATAGCTGTTTGGAACTGGGAGTGGGGGTGGGGGGGAGAATGTCCTTGTATCCAATAGTAATGATGATGGTGATGAAATAATGATAGTAGCTGTGTGTTTTGAATTAGGGAATCACTTACTGCACACTACCTGACCTAATCTGTAGAAAACTGAGAGTAGTATCTATTATTATTCCTGAATCTGAGGCTTAGAAGTCATACAGTGTGAAAATGGCTAATTTCATATATCATGATGTATTTTGTCTTTGCCCCTCCCTGTGCAACAAAGTATGTATCTTTAGTCCTTTTGGTATTTATTCTGAGACCAAGGGCTTGCTTAATTTGGTGATTTGCCTTCAGTCCCCTGAAGGTACTTCCACAGTCCAGGTGATTCTAATGCACACTAAGGTTGAGAATCACTGCACAAGATCACTTTGTATTTTCCCATTTCCAGGGCTGATATGTAGCCTTAGTATATCTCTTCTATTGACAGGTACTACCTTGATTCTGCAGTTGGTCCTTGTTAATTTAAGAATGTCTTGAAACCATATGTGACATTTGAGTATATAAGGAAAAAATATACTTCTTCTTAGTTACCTTGACTTTGAAATAGTGTTATTTTTCTATAACTGAAATAAATGCTCTACCATAGAAATAAAATTTGCCTATACTAACTATGTGAACGTTTATCATTTCAAGTGATGCTCAGTGCTATGAGGGTTGAGGTTGTCAAGACTGGAAAAGAGCTTTATCATGGTGAGTGGGGGAAAGGGCCCTAAACATTTGTGTTAGACATTGTGCTATGTGCTTTTTCATACATTATTTTATTTGTTTCTCAAAACAGTCCTGAGCTAAGTCATGTTAGCCCTACTTTTATAAGAAAGGAAATAGTGCCTGAGAATACTTGAACAATGATATGCCAATACTGACTCAAGATTTTAGCATAAGAGCTCTAAGGAGAAGGAGTATTGAAAGTTTGTAGGTGTAGTTATAAGTATTGTAGCTTGGTCACTTGCTACTTGTGAAAGTCATTTAACTTACTCTGTGATTTAATTTCCTCATGTGTAAAATGAGCGTAATGATAATCTGCTCTGCCTATGCTTCATAGTTCTTTTTTTGTTAATAAAATGGTATTGAAACTATAGTATGCTATTTTAAAGGCAAGTTGATATTAGTGTTACATTTAAGGTCAATAGATGTTAATTTCCTAGAAGTAAGCATTGAAGATAGCCAATATTATTTATGGATGGAGCATTCTTGGTTCCTATAAGTAAGAGACTTAAATAAAAAGAAGCATCAGCTTAATATCTTCCAGGGCTTTGGTTGAGGAGCTTTGGGTCTCTTAACCCTGGCCAGGTATATATGGATTGGGTTGGGTCACTATAGTAGGAAACTTCATTGCTCCATTTCTGAAGTGGTAGGCACACTGGGAGTGAGTCTTTTGGTTAGTTATTTCTGTGTAACAAACCACTCCAAAACAGTGGCTCATGTTGCTTATGATTTTAGAGGCAATTAGGCTGAGCTCAGTTGGGTGGTTCTGATCTTGGCTGGGTTCTCATGGTCAGCTGCAGGTTAGCTAGTCTGTTCAGCTTCTGGAGGTGTTAACTGGATATTGGTTTGGGGTGGGGGGTTGTCTTAGCTCTCCTGATGGTGTTTAATCCTTTAACAGGATTTGTTTTAATGGGGATGGCAGGAGTTTAAGAGCGGAAGAAGTGATTCTCAAAGTGTCTTGAGGTCAAGGCTCAGAACTGGCACTTCAACTTCTGCTGCACGATACTGGCCAAAACAAATCATCGGGTCAGACCAGAGTTGAGAGGTGGGGAATAGAGTCCACCTCTTGATATGAGGAGCTGTAAAGTCTTTCTGCAAAAAATGGGGATACAGAGAGGGGTGAGGAATTGTGTTCATTCTCATAATCTACTACACAGTCATTTTGGTTTGCCTGGGATACTCCTGATTATACCAGTGGTATTGGTAGCTTATCTGGTTTAGCATTTGTCCTAGGTAGAAATACCCCAATATGGGCATTAAATTATATTGTCATGCTGATCATGAGGAACACCATCATCTCTTTTGTAAGGATGCTGATTTAGAAGAAGGAAGGGGCCATAAATTTGCTTATAAACACTATAGTCTTTGTAATTGAAGAGAATTCTTGCTTAACTTCTTTTGTTTTCTACCTAATTTGTCCATTTTTTATTACTTTGCTTCTCTCTTTTCATTTTTCTACCTCTTCATGCTTTGTCACTTCTATTCTGAAAATAAAAACAGATCATAGTGCTTCCAGAATATTTTGTTTTAAATTGGTAGCTACCTTTCCTACCTCTCCTTACCTTTTTTTTTTTGTGTGGTATGCGGGCCTCCCTCTGTTGCGGCCTCTCCCGTTGCGGAGCACAGGCTCCGGACGCGCAGGCTCAGGGGCCATGGCTCACGGGCCCAGCCGCTCCGCGGCATGTGGGATCCTCCCAGACCGGGGCGCGAACCCGGTTCCCCTGCATCGGCAGGCGGATGCGCAACCACTGCGCCACCAGGGAAGCCCTTTTTTGTTGTTTTGAAATCAAAATTATTTTCACTGGGTTGCTCTACATTTGTTTTAACATTATACTTCCCCCCAAATAAATTAATTTTTAAAATACAGGTGACCCATTGAACAATGGGGGGTTTAGGGGCACTGACCCCCCCCCATGCAGTTGAAAATCTGCATGTAACTTTTGACTCCCTGAAAACTTAACTACTAATAACCTACTCTTGACTGGAAGCCTTACTGATAACATAAACAGTTAACACATATTTTGCATATGTATTACGTTCTGTATTCTTAAAATGGAGTAAGCTAGAGAGAAGAAAATGTTATTAAGAAAATCATGAGGGCTTCCCTGGTGGCGCCGTGGTTGGGAGTCTGCCTGCCGATGCAGGGGACGTGGGTTCGTGCCCCGGTCCGGGAGGATCTCACATGCTGCGGAGCGGCTGGGCCGGTGAGCCATGGCCGCTGTCTGCGCGTCCAGAGCCTGTGCTCCGCAGCGGGAGAGGCCACAGCAGGGAGAGGCCTGCGTACTGCAAAAAAAAAAAAAGAAAATCATGAAAAAGGGAAAACACATTTATAGTACCATACTGTATTTATCTATACCGTAAGTTTACATCGTCTATTTACAAGATGAATTGTCTGTCTTGGCAATATCTACATCAATATGTCTTATATGAGACAAAACACTGTAGATGTTGTATGTATTACACTAGACATCAAAAATGAAAAAAATGTGAAAAATTCATTTATTTACAGGTATAATGCGTCATGCATTGATAATAAAGGAGCAGCAGTATGATTGCTTTATGGTAGCCTAGTATAATCAATATAATTAATTTATGGTAGCCTAGCCTATACACTAATGAATGAATCGTTATAAAATTTTTATGAAATATGGTATACAGTCATATTCATGATAGAGTATTGGAAACATTGTTACATTTAAAAAAAATTGTGATGATAGGCTGACACTGTTTCTCCAATTATGAGAGAGACATACTGTACAGTAATGTAATACTTTGAAAACAAGTTCTAAAATAGCAAGAAAACTAACACTAATCTTATGTTAAATATCACTCACCTTATGCCTATGTAAGGATAGGCTTTCCACTTACATACAAGTCTTGCACATGATGTTCTACACAGTGAATACTTAGGTGATAATGATTGTGACACAAAAACGTCTCATACAGTTCTTGCTGTACAGATATTAGATTTTCACATGCAGACACACAAACACAACAGATAAGTTTATTAACAGTACAGCATAGTGATTATTTACTATTCATTAAGTGGAAGTGGATCATCATAAAGACCTTTATCCTCATAATCTTCACCTTGAGTAGGCTGAGGAGGAGGAGGAAGAGAAGGGGTTGATCTTGCAGAGGTGGCAGAGGCAGAAGAGGTGGAGGAGGTGGAAGGGGAGGCAGGAGAGGCAGGCACACTCAGTGTAACTTTATGGAAATATATTGTAATTTCTGTCTTTTTTGCTTTTTCATTTCTCTAGAAATGTTTTAACATGGTACCAAACCTTCCACTGTTTGCTTTAGTTTTGGTGCCCATATCATAGAATGGTCCATGTTGTAAAATAAGTCAAATGCAGTCTTGCATAATTGGAACACTTCTACCAAATTATCAAATGTCAATTTGTTTTCTGGCACTGCTTCTGCTACATCTCTTCCTCATCATCTGGTTTGAAAGCACTCATCTTCATCAAGTGGTCTTCTATTAATTCCTCTGGTTGTGGTGTCTATCAGCTCTTGAGTCTCTCCAAGATCCATATCTTGAAACCCTTCCCTCAACCCCACCTTTTTTGGTCATGTCCACAATCTCTTTTATGATTTCCTTGATTGGCTCTATCATAAGTCCTGTGATGTCATGTAACACATCTGGACACAGTTTTCTCCAAAAGGAATTTACAGTTTCAGGCTTAATGGCTTTCACGGCTTTTTCTAAAATAACCATGACATCTTCAATGGTGTAATCCTTCCACACTTTCATGATGTTCTGTCAGGGTTCTCTTCCATTGTGTTGATAGTCCTTTCCGTAGAGTACCATGTGCAATGAGCCTTAAAGGTCCTTATGACCCCCTGATCTAGAGGCTGAATTAGAGATGTTGTGTTTGGGGGGAAGTAGATCACTTTGATGCCTTTGATGTTGAACTTATGGGGTTCTGGGTGGCCAGGGGCATTGTCCAATAGCAAAATAATTTTAAAAGACAGTCCCTTCCTGACAAGATACTTTCTAACTTCAGGGACAAAGCATCTATGGAACCAATCCAGAAAAAGTGTACTCATAGTTCAGACCTTCTTATACAACTAAAAGCCTGGCAGCTGGTGTTTATCGTTTTCCCTTCAAGGCTCAGGTGTTAGCAGCTTTATAGATAAGAGCAGTCCTGATTATAAAACCAATTGTATTTGCATAAAAAGTAGAGTTAGCGTGTCCCTCCCTGCCTTAAATCCTGGTGCTCACTTCTCTTCCTTACTAAAAAATGTCCTGCATGGAATTTTTTTCCAGAATAGGGCACTTTTGTCTGCATAAAAAACCTGTTCAAGCAGATATCCATTCTCCTCAATGATTTTCTTAATGGTGTCTGGGAACTTGTCTGCTGCCTCTTGGTCAGCAGAAGCTGCTTCTCCTATTATATTGGCATTTTTAAAAAGCCAAACCTCTTTCTAAAATTATCAAACTGTGCTGGCATTTAATTCTCCAGCTTTAGATCTTTCACCTTCCTTTTGTTTTAAATTATCATATAATGACTTTGCTTTTTCTTGAATCAAATTAGAGCCTATAGGTATGCCTTTCTTATAGCCACCCTGAGCCCATATAAAGGCTGCATTTTCAATATGAGATAAAAAGGTATTTTGCAAGAAGTGCAAGGTTTTCACACCTGCTGGTGGAGCTGCAGTGACAGCTTCATGAATTTCCTTTTCCTTTTTTACAGTGGTCCTTATGCTGAATCCATTTATCTTGAAATGGTGGGCAATCGCAGCTGTAGGCCTTAATCTACTCTACACATCAAGCAATTCAACTTTTCCTTATAAAGTTATGACTTTTCTCTGCTTCTTGGGAGCACTTCCAGCATCACTTAGTGGCATTTTGTATGGGTCCTATGGTGTTATTCAAAGTTTATGGTATTGCACTAAACACGATAAAAAATACACAGGAACTGTGAGAGATCACTCTTTACTGTGGTATGCAATTTACTGGAGAAATAAACTGCTCACACAGAGATGATTAGCATCACATGGCATTTTAAGCTGATACAACATGAGCTCACCACAATAGCAACAAGAGGTGGCTATGAAATTATTATAGTATTACAATAAGCACTACAGTTAATTTATGCAGTTGTTTAATACTGGATTTTTACATTTGTTTACATTTCTCTGGACTGAATGGTGCCATATGTGGTCTGTGTGTAAGTTTTGATAAATTGTAATTTTTTGTAATAGATTTTTGTATATTTTTATAGTAAATAATGAAATAGACTAGTACCTACATATATTTTATGGATTCATGACATATCTAACTTTTTCTTATTTTTTTGATATTTCTAGGCTATGCAGTTCATCTGCGAATTTTTTCATATTGTCACAAATCTCCAAAAAGTTTTCCAGTATATTTATTGAAAAAATTTGCACATAAGTGGACAGCTCAAACCTATGCAGTTCAAAGTTTCAATTGTATATAACTTTTGTCAAGGCTTTGTGGTTGCTATCCTTAGACCTGAAGTTCTAACTTCTAAAGCTCCCAGAATATTAAACACCTGTTTCGTTTTTGGACCTCTAACTTCTTTTTGACACATGCTGAGCCTTTACAACATACATATCAGGTGGCATTTTGTGCAGGGCCTTAATTAAAACCCAGATGAGAATTGTCAAAGGTATCACTTTGAAATTTCTCCCCAATGCATATCAAAAAGGATTTAGCTTAAACATAGCGGGAAGACAACCAAAGAACATATCTTCTTGGGGAAATAAAAAGGATTTGTTGATTAAATCTCAAGAGGTTAATTTACCACTGTAGATAGAAGCATTGAGACCATGCTGAATTGAACTGAGACCAGAAGAAATGAGAAATTGACAATGATTATAAAATTTGAATTTTGATAAATATATTCTGAGAAGAACTTTCTTGATGAATTTTATCAGGGAAAACCCTTTATTATTTACCATTTATTTTTCTGATGTGACCCATTCATCTTTAAAAAATTTTAATAAGTTGAAATATAAAATCCATCTACCCTGGTGTCAATTCCTTTCAAATCTAAATTTCCAGTTCCAACATTTGAATTGAACTATAAACCTATATTTTCAATTGTTATATGGCATTTCACCATGTGTATTTTGCTGTTTTCTGAAATACATGGTATATGCCAGAATCAAATTCATTAACTCCCTTCTCTCATATCTGTAAATTATCTTCCCTATGCAGTTGGTATTATTTGTACCAGATTGGTTGGAAATTTTAGTGGTGTCTTCTAATCCTTTGCCTTCTTCAATCTACTCATGTTGTTGATTAAGTCCTGTATTTTCTTCTTTTGATGGCTCATTCCAACCTCCTTCAATCTCACATGTAGTCCTTGGCATCATGGCATTTGCAGTCTGTATCTCAGGAGTCTCCTGATTCTCAGTTCACTTCTATTTAATCCTCCCTGTATGATACTTCCAGAATAGATTTCATAAAGTACTGCGTTCATTATGCCCTGAGAATTAACAGGACGTGAACTAGTGGAAGAAGAGCAGAGCTCTGGAAAGACCATAGGTCCAGTCCCAGCTCCACTTTATCAGCTGGGTGATGTGGGGCAGTTGGTGTTTCTTAGTCATGGTTCTTCATCTCTATTACATTGAATATCATGCCCTAACTCTCACTGTGTTTATAATAATAAAATTAATATATGAGAATGCAGTTAGAATTTAGAAATCAGCTTAAAGACATTACACATTTTTCTTCCCTGTAACAAGGATTCCTTCTGAATCAAGTGTAATGTCCTCAGATGTTCTTTGCCTACCCTAAGATTGTCTCATACCAACATAAATAGGTTTGTCAATGTTCTTTCCAAATACTCCATGAATTTTTCTTCCCTTTTCCTTTGATAATGTTGCTTTTACACTTGAACTTTTCAGTTTTTATCCAGAGTGACAATCAGCAGAGAAAAGCTTTTTCCGATCTGGGGACTTTGTCATTTCTACCATTCTTTACCGTAATTAAAAATATAAAAATGAATTTCCCTGAATAAAATTGAAATATTTTATCATATAAATTTGGTATCATTTTAACAAGTTGATGTATAGTTGACTTACAATATTATCTTAGTTTTGGGTATACAACATAGTAATTTGATGTTTTTATAGGCTATACTCCATACAGAGTTATTATAACATATTGGCTATATTCCTTGCTCTATACATTACATCCTTGTAACTTATTTATTTTATACCTAGTAGTTTGCACCTCTTAAAGCCCCTCACCTATTTTGCCCCTCCACCCATCCCTCTCCCCTCTGGTGACCACTAGTTTGTTTTCTATATCTGTGAGTCTGTTTCTGTTTATTTATTTGTTTTATTTTTTTCTCTTTTTAATTGGGGTATAGTTGCTTTACAATGTTGTGTTAGTTTCTGTTGTACAACGAAGTGAAGCAGCTATATGTATACATCTATCCCCACCCTCCTGGGACTCCCTCCCAACCCCACCCCATCCCATCCATCTAGGTCACCACGGAGCACCGAGCTGAGCTCCCTGTGCTATACAGTAGGTCCCCACTAGCTATATGTTTTACACATGGCAGTGCACATATGTCAGTCCCGATCTCCCAATTCATCCTCCCCTCCCCCCATGTCCACACATCCATTCCCTATATCTGCCCTGCAAATAGGTTCATCTGTACCATTTTTCTAGATTCCACATACATGCGTTAATATACATTTGTTTTTCTCTTCCTGAATTACTTCATTCTGTATGACAGACTCGAAGTCCATCACCTCACTACAAATAACTCAATTTTGATCCTTTTTATGGCTAATATTCCATTGTATATATGGGCCACATCTTCTTTATCCATTCATCTGTCAATGGACATTGAAGTTGGTTTCATATCCTGGCTATTGTAAATATTGCAGCAATGAACATTGTGGTACATGTCTCTTTTTGAATTATGGTTTTCTCAGGGTATATGCCCAGTAGTGGGATTGCTGAGTCATATGGAAGTTCTATTTTTAGTTTTTTAAGGAACCTCCATACTGTTTTCCATAATGGCTGTATAAATTTACATTCCCACCAACAGTGCAAGAGGGTTCCCTTTTCTCCATACCCTCTCCAGCGCTTATTGTTTGTAGATTTTTTGATGATGGCCATTCTGACTGGTGTGAAGTGATACCTCATTGTAGTTTTGATCTGCATTTCTCTAATAATTAGTGATGTTCATCATCTTTTCAAGTACCTTTGGCCATCTGTATGTCTTCATTGCAGAAATGTCTGTTTAGGTCTTCCACCCATTTTTTACTGTGTTGCTTGCTTTTATGATTATTGAGCTGCATGAGCTGTTTGTATATTTTGGAGATTAATCCTTTGTCAGTTGCTTCGTTTGCAAATATTTTCTCCCATTCTGAGGGTTGTCTTTTCATCTCATTTATGCTTTTCTTTGCTGTGCAAAAGCTTTTAAGTTTAATAGATCCCATTTGTTTATTTTTGTTTTTATTTTCATTACTCTAGGTGGTGGGTTAAAAAAGAACTTGCTGTGATTTGTGTCAAAGAGTGTTCTTCCTATGTTTTCCTCTAAGAGTTTTATAGTGTCCAGTCTTACATTTAGGTCTTTAATCCATTTTGAGTTTATTTTTGTGTATGATGTTAGGGAATGTTCTAATTTACTTCTTTTACATGTAGCTGTCCAGTCTTCCCAGCACCGCTTATTGAAGAGACTGACTTTTCTTCATTGTATATTCTTGCCTCCTTTGTCATAGATTAGGTGACCATCAGTGCATGGGTTTATCTCTGGGCTTTCTATCCTGTTCCATTGATTTATATTTCTGTTTTTATGCCAGTACCATACTGTCTTGATTACTGTAGCTTTGTAGTATAGTCTGAAGTCAGGGAACCTGATTCCTCCAGCTCGGTCTTTCTTTCGCAAGACTGCTTTGGCTGTTCAGGGTCTTTTGTGTTTCCATACATGTTGTAGAATTTTTTGTTCTAATTCTGTGAAAAATGTCATTGGTAATTTGATAGGGATTTCATTGAATCTGCAATTGCTTTGTGTAATATAGTCATTTTCACAATATTGATTCTTCCAGTCCAAGAACATGGTATATCTCTCCATCTGTTTCTGTCATCTTTGATTTCTTTCATCAGTGTCTTATAGTTTTCTGAGTACAGATCTTTTACCTCCTTTGGTGGGTTTATTCCTAGGTATTTTATTCTTTCTGTTGCAATGGAAATGGAATTGTTTCCTTAATTTCTCTTTCTGATATTTCACTGTTAGTGTATAGGAATGCAATCGACTTCTTTGCATTAATTTTGTATCCTTCAACTTTACCAAATTCATTGATTAGCTCTAGTAGTTTTCAATGGCGTCTTTAGAATTTTCTATGTATAGTACCATGTCATCTGCAAAGAAAAGAAGAAGTTTTACTTCTTTGGATCTTCTTTGGATTCCTTTTCTTTTTCTTCTCTGTTTGCCATAGCTAGGACTTCCAAAACTATGTTAAATAATAGTTGCGAGAGTGGACATCCTTGTCTTGGTCCTGATTTTAGAGGAAATGCTTTCAGCTTTTCAACACTAAGAATGATGTTTGCTGTGGGTTTGTCATATATGCCCTTTATTATGTTGAGGTAGGTTCCCTCTATGCCTACTTTCTGGAGAGTTCTTTATATCATAGATGGGTGTTGAATTTTGTCAAAAGCTTTTTCTGCGTCTATCAAAATGATCATGTGGTTTTTATTCTTTAATTTGTTAATATGGTGTATCACATTGATTGATTTGCATATATTTAAGAATGCTTATATCCCTGGGATAAATCCCACTTGATCATGATGTATGATCCTTTTAATGTGTTGTTGGATTCTGTTTCCTAGTATTTTGTTGAGGAATTTTTTGTTGACGAATTGCAGAGGAAGGAACACTCCCAAGCTCATTTTCCTCTGCAATATTTTGGAAGAGTATGAGGAGGATGGGTGTTAGCTCTTCTCTAAATGTTTGATAGAATTCACCTTCTTTATATCATAGATGGGTGTTGAATTTTGTCAAAAGCTTTTTCTGCGTCTATCAAAATGATCATGTGGTTTTTATTCTTTAATTTGTTAATATGGTGTATCACATTGATTGATTTGCATATATTTAAGAATGCTTATATCCCTGGGATAAATCCCACTTGATCATGATGTATGATCCTTTTAATGTGTTGTTGGATTCTGTTTCCTAGTATTTTGTTGAGGAATTTTTTGTTGACGAATTGCAGAGGAAGGAACACTCCCAAGCTCATTTTCCTCTGCAATATTTTGGAAGAGTATGAGGAGGATGGGTGTTAGCTCTTCTCTAAATGTTTGATAGAATTCACCTGTGAAGCCATCTGGTCCAGGACTTTTGTTTGTTGGAAGATTTTTACTTGCAGTTTCAATTTCATTACTTGTGATTTGTCTATTTATATTTTCTATTTCTTCCTGGTTCAGTCTTGGAAGGTTGTACTTTTCTAAGAATTTGTCCATTTCTTCCAGGTTGTCCATTTTATTGGCATAGAGTTGCTTGTAGTAGTCTCTTATCATCTTTTGTATTTCTGTAGTGTCAGTTGTAACTTCTTTTTCATTTCTAATTTTATTGATTTGAGTGCTCTCCCTTTTTTTCTTGATAAGTCTGGCCAAAGGTTTATCAATTATGTTTATCTTCTCAAAAAAACAGCTTTTTATTTCATTGATTTTTGCTATTGTTTTCTTTGTCTCTATTTCATTTATTTCTGCTCTGATCTGTATGATTTCTTTCCTTCTACTAACTTTGGGTTTTGTTTGTTCTTCTTTCTCTAGTTGCTTTAGGTGTAAGGTTAGTTTGTTTATTTGAGATTTTTCTTGTTTGTTGAGGTAGGATTTAATTGCTGTAAACTTCCCTCTTAGGACTGCTTTTGCTGCATCCCATAGATATTGGGTTGTCGTGTTTTCATTGTCATTTGTTTCTATGAATTTTTTTATTTCCTCCTTGATTTCTTCAGTGACCTCTTGTTTATTTAGTAGCGTATTGTTTAGCCTCCATGTGTTTGTGTTTTTCACAGGTTTTTTTTTTTCCTATAATTAATTTCTAATCTCATAGCGTTTTGGTTGGAAAAGATGCTTGATACGATTTCAATTTTCTTAAATTTACCGAGGCTTGATTTGTGACCCAAGCTGTGGTCTATGCTGGAGAATGATCTGTGTGTACTTGGGAAGAAATTGTATTCTGTTGTTTTTGGATAGAATGTCTTATAAATATCAATTAAGTCCATCTTCTGTAAAGTATCATTTAAAGCTTGTGTTTCCTTATTTATTTTCATTTTGGATGATCTGTCATTTGGTGAAAGTGGGGTGTTAAAGTCCACTTGTGATTGGTCTGTTTATATTTTCTATTTCTTCCTGGTTCAGTCTTGGAAGGTTGTACTTTTCTAAGAATTTGTCCATTTCTTCCAGGTTGTCCATTTTATTGGCATAGAGTTGCTTGTAGTAGTCTCTTATCATCTTTTGTATTTCTGTAGTGTCAGTTGTAACTTCTTTTTCATTTCTAATTTTATTGATTTGAGTGCTCTCCCTTTTTTTCTTGATAAGTCTGGCCAAAGGTTTATCAATTATGTTTATCTTCTCAAAAAAACAGCTTTTTATTTCATTGATTTTTGCTATTGTTTTCTTTGTCTCTATTTCATTTATTTCTGCTCTGATCTGTATGATTTCTTTCCTTCTACTAACTTTGGGTTTTGTTTGTTCTTCTTTCTCTAGTTGCTTTAGGTGTAAGGTTAGTTTGTTTATTTGAGATTTTTCTTGTTTGTTGAGGTAGGATTTAATTGCTGTAAACTTCCCTCTTAGGACTGCTTTTGCTGCATCCCATAGATATTGGGTTGTCGTGTTTTCATTGTCATTTGTTTCTATGAATTTTTTTATTTCCTCCTTGATTTCTTCAGTGACCTCTTGTTTATTTAGTAGCGTATTGTTTAGCCTCCATGTGTTTGTGTTTTTCACAGGTTTTTTTTTTTCCTATAATTAATTTCTAATCTCATAGCGTTTTGGTTGGAAAAGATGCTTGATACGATTTCAATTTTCTTAAATTTACCGAGGCTTGATTTGTGACCCAAGCTGTGGTCTATGCTGGAGAATGATCTGTGTGTACTTGAGAAGAAAGTGTATTCTGCTGCTTTCTGATGGAATGTCCTATAAATATCTATTAAGTCTATCTGGTCTATTTCATTTAAAGCTTGTGTTTCCTTCTTTATTTTCTGTCTAGATGATCTGTCCATTGGTGTAATTGGGGTGTTAAAGTCCCCCACTATTTTTGCATTACTGTCAATTTCCCCTTTTATGGCTGTTAACATTTGCCTTATGTATTGAAGTGCTTGTATGCTGGGTGCATAAATATTTATAATTATTATGTCTTCTTCTTGGATTGATGCCTTGATCATTATATAGTGTCCTTCCTTATCTCTTGTAATAGTCTTTATTTTAAAGTCTAGTTTATCTGATATGAATACTGCTACTCCAACTTTATTTTGATTGCCATTTGCCTGGAATATCTTTTTCCATCTCCTCACTTTCAGTCTGTATGTGTCTCTGGGTCTGAAGGTGGGTCTCTTGTAGACAGCATATACATGGGTCTTGTTTTTGTATCCATTCAGCCAGTCTGTGTCTTTTGGTTGGAGCATTTAATCCATTTATATTTAAGATAATTATCAATATGTATGTTCCTATTACCATTTTCTTTATTGTTTTGGGTCTGATTTTGTAGGTCCTTTTCTTCTTCTTCTCTTGTGTTTCCTGCCTAGGGAAGTTCCCTTAGCATTTGTTGTAAAGCTGATTTGGTGGTGCTGAATTCTCTTAGCTTTTGCTTGTCTGTAAAGCTTTTGATTTCTCCATCAAATCCAAATGAGATCCTTGATGGGTAGAGTAATCTTGGTTTTAGGTTCTTCCCTTTTATTACTTTAAATATATCCTGCCCCTCCCTTCTGGCCTGCAGACTTTCTGCTGACAAAAACAGCTGATAACTTATTGGGATTCGTTGTATGTTATTTTTTGCTTTTTCCTTGATGCTTTTAAGGCTTTTTCTTTGAATTTAATTTTTGTTAGTTTGATTAGTATGTGTCTTGGTGTTTTTCTCCTTGGGTTTATCTTGTATGGGACTCTCTGCACTTCCTGGACTTGGGTGACTATTTCCTTTCCCATGTTAGGGAAGTTTTCAATTATAATCTCTTCAGATATTTTCTCAGACCCTTTCTCTTTCTCCTCTTCTTCTTGGACCCCTATAATTCAAATGTTGATGCATTTAATGTTGTCACAGAGGTCTCTAAGACTGTCCTCATATCTTTTCATTCCTTTTTCATTATTCTGCTTTTTACAGTTATTTCCATCATTCTATCTCCTGGCTCATTATTTGTTCTTCTGTCTCAGTTATTCCTTTATTGATTTCTTCTAGTGTATTTTTCATTTCAGTTATTGTGTTGTTCATCACTGTTTGTTTGTTCTTTAGTTTTTCTACGTCCTTGTTAAACATTTCTTGTATTTTCTTGATCTGTGCCTCCATTCTATTTCCCATATCCTGGATCATCTTTAGTATCATTACTCTGAATTCTTTTTCAGGTATGTTGCCTATTTCCTCTTCATTTATTTGGTGTGTAGGTTTGTACTTTGCTCCTTTGTCTGTAACATGTTTTTCTGTGGTCTCTTTTTTTTTTTTTTTTTTTGATGAGTGGGGATGTGTTCCTGTCTTGCTGGATGTTTGGCCTGAGGCATCCAGCATTGGAGTTTGCAGGCAGTTGGATGGAGCTAGGTCTTGGTATTGAGATGAGGACTTTTGGGAGTCTGCATACTGATTTATATTCCCTGGGACCTGAAGTTCTCTGTTAGTCCAGAGACTTGGACTTTTGATTGTGTTGTTTGCTTTTTTGATTATTGCGCTGCATGAGCTGCTTGTATATTTTGGAGATTAATCCTTTGTCAGTTGCTTCGTTTGCAAATATTTTCTCCAAAATCCTTTGTCAGTTGCTTTGTTTGCAAATATTTTCTCCCATTCTAAGGGTTGTCTTTTCATCTTGTTTATGGTTTCCTTTGCTGTGCAAAAGCTTTTAAGTTTCATTAGGTCCCATATGCTTATTCTTATCTTATTATTAATATTTCCTTTCTTCTGCTGACTTTGGGCTTTCTTTGTTCTTCTTTTTCTAATTCCATTAGATGGAAAGGATTTGAGATATTTCTTGTTTGTTGAAGTGAGCCTGTATCTGTATAAACTTCCCTCTTAGAACTGCTTTTGCTGTATCCCATAGATTTTGTAAAGTTTTGTTTCTGTTTTCATTTTTCTCAAGGTATTTTTTTTAAGTTTTATTTTGTTTTTTTCCTTTTTTGCCCCATTGGTCTTTTAGTAGCATGTTGCTTAGTCTCCTTGTGTTTGTATCTTTTCCCCAGGTTTCTTCCTGTTATTGATTTTTAGTTTCTAATTATTGTAGTTGGAAAAAATGCTTGGTATAAATTTCAATCATCTTAAATTTACTGACAACTCGTTTGTAGCCTAGCATATTATCTATTCTGGAGAAAGTTCCATGTGCATTTGAAAAGAATGTGTATTCTGCTGTTTTCAGATGGAATGTTCAATGAATATGTTTTAAGTCCATCTAGTCTAATATATCATTTAAAGCCACTCTTTCCATATTGATTTTCTGTCTGGATGATCTATCCGTTGATGTAGGTGGATATTTGTATTACTGTCAATTTCTCCATTTATGTCTGTTAATATTTTCTTTATATTTAGGTGCTCCTATATTAGGTGCATATATGTTTATGAATGTTATATCCTCTTCTTGAATTGACCCCTTTATCATTATATAATGCTCTTCTTTGTCTTTTGTTTTAAGGCTTTTAAAAAAGTCTGTTTTGTCCAATATGAGTATTACTGCGCAGATTTCATTTCCTTTTGCATGAAACAATTTTTTCTGTCCTTTCACTTTCAGTCTGTATGTGTCTTTAGTTTGAAGTGACTCTCTTGTAGCCAGCATATAGATGGGTCTTGTTTTTTTATCCATTCAGTCACCCTATGTCTTTTGATTCGAGCATTTAGTCCATTGACATTTAAAGTGATTATTGATAGGTATGTACTTATTGCTATTTTGTTACTTGTGTTCTTGTTGTTTTTGTAGTTCTCTTTTCTTCTTTTAGTGTTTTCCCTGTGGTTTGATGATTTTTTTTGGTTTTATGTTTGGATTCCTTTCTCTTTGTTTTTGTGTATCTATTGTAGATTTTTGATTTGTGGTTACCATCGGTTCATATATTTTGACCTATAAATATAACTACTTGTTTTAAATAGATAGTCATTTAAGTTCAAACACATTCTAAAAGCTCTATATTTTTTACTTTCTCCTCCATGTTTTAGGTTTTGGTGTAATATTTTACATTTTATGTGTATCCTTTAGCTGCTGATTGCAGTTATAGTTGATTTTACAACTTTTGTCTTTTAACCTTGATACTAACTTAAGTGGTTTATCCATTGAATTTCCTATATATTGACATTTATCAGTGAGATTTTTCTTCATATATTTTCTTATTTTTTTGTTTCATAGCCTTTTCTTTTTCACTTAAAGAAGACCCTTTAACATTCTTGTAGGGCTGACTTAGTAATAATAAACTCTTTTATTTTTTGCTTTTCTGGGAACTCTTTATCTCTCCTTCAATTCTGAATGATAACCTTGCCTGGTAGAGTATCCTTGGTTGTAGGTTTTTTCCTTTCCGCACTTTAAATATGTCATACCCCTCCCTTCTGACCTGCAAAGTTTCTGCTGAAAAATCAACTGATAACCTTATGGGGATTCCCTTGTATGTGACTCTTTGTTTTCCTTTTGCTGCCATTAAAATTCTGTCTTTATTTATTTATTTTTTTTGCCTTTTTACTTATGATATGTCTTTTTGTGGATCTCTTTGAATTCATGTTGTTTGGGACTCTCTGTGCTTCCTGGCCTTGGATATCTGTTTTCTTCTTCAGGTTAGAAAAATTTTCAGCCATAATGTCATCAAATACATTTTCTGCTCCTTTCTCTCTTCTTCTTCTGCATCCCCTATAATGCAAATATTTGTAACTTGATTCTGTCCTAGAGGTTCCTTAAACTATCCTAATTAATTTGTCTTCTCTATGCCATTCTGATTGGGTGATTTCCACTATTCTGTCTCCCAGGTTTCTTACGTGTTCTTCTGTTTCACCTAATCTGCTGTTAATTCCTTCTAGTGTACTTTTACTTTCAGTTTTTGTATTTTTCAGTTATGATTGGTTCTTTTTTATATTTTCTAGTTCTTTGATGAAGTTCTCACTGTGTTCCTCTATTGTTTTCCCAAATTCAGTAAGCATTTTTGTTACTACTGCTATGAAGTCTTTATCAGGTAAATTACCTGTCTCCATTTCATTATGTTCCCTCCCACCCCCGGGGTTTTATCTTGTTCTTTCCTTTGGAACATATTTCTCTGTCTCTCATTTTGTTTGACTTTCTCTATTTTTATCCATGAAATTAGGCAAAACAGTTACCTATCCTGGTCCAGAAGGTGTGTCCTTTTGTGAGAGTATCCTCATGTGGTTTGTAGCTGCCCGGTGCTTTTGGTTAGAGACTTGGATCTGAAGCATGGATTGTCTTTCCCTGGGTGTACTGGCAACCAGTGGTTTGGTGGAGGGTAGGGCTGGAGTTTGAGGGGCTAGAGCTCGAGTCTGGTGCAAGCAGGGGCTTCTCTCAGGGTCAATGGTGGTCTCTGACTTAGCTGAGGGCAGGCCAGGGCCCAAGAGGCTGGAGCCATAGTTCTGAGCTAGTTCCACTTCTCCTCAGGGTGATGGTGGTCTACACCTTGGCAGGAAGCAGTGCCAGAGCAGGACAGCCTGTAGTAGCAGGTTGGTGTGGGCTGGGGGCATGCTGGGGTGGTCCTGGCAGGCTGGCTAGAGCACCAATCTGCTGCCTTTGTGCTGGGACTCAGAGCAAGCAAGTCTGTATGCATGTTCTTCAAGAGCAGAGTCTTGGTTTCCTACCACCATCTGGTAAGACCCACTGGTTTTCAAACCAGCCAAGGAGGTTCATCCTACCTAGGGAGGATCCCTGAGCCCATTATATCCCCCTCTTCTTCTGGGTCACCAAACATGAGTGTGGGTCCTGACTAGATTTCTTCTCCTCCCCTCCTTCCATACTCTGTGTGGTTCTTTCTTTATAACCTTGGTTGTAGAAGAGCCATTCTGCTAGTCCTCTGGTCGTTCTCAAAGAGAATTAATCTATATGTAATTGTAGTTTTGATGAGTTTGTAGAAGAAGGTGAACTCAGGGTCTTCCTACTCTGCCATCTTGATTGATACTGAAAATCAGTATCTTTATGTCTTCCAAAGTCTTCCTGGGTACATTTTGAATACAAATGTTAATATAAAATGAACATCAATCTGCCCAGCTTATAATTCATTCCCCACTTATTTGAGCACTGTTCCCAAACCATAGGTGTGGGCCCTGATAGCCAAGTGTGTGTTCTGTGATTCTTTTCCTTTGGCTGCACAGTACACACTGCAGTAGGAGTGGACTTGGCTTGGCCTTGCATTCCCTGAGGTAACCATACCATTTGGATGATTCTCTTTCCTACTAAAGATGATTTGCATCCTGACCCAGAGCTAATGTTTCTTTTAATGATTCTGAAGATGAACAGAATGACAAATGTTTCAATTCATACATATTTGCTATGTATTCTGGTGCCCTTCTATGGGAGTTGGGATCAGTTGTTTCATTTAGAGTCCTCTTTGCTCCCCATGCTGTTTCCAGATCATTCCTTCTTCATTCTTTTATTTAAAAAAAACAAACAAACAAAAAAACTGCATCTTTGAAACTAATCCACTGGCCAAAACCCAGTGTCGTTCTCTTTTCATTACTCTTCTCTGTCACATTCACTGGCTCATTTTCTGTCTACACTTGACTGTTTTAGGAACTTTCCAGGTAACTTTGGAGTCTACGTGGAGAATCCCTGAAACTTTGACCACTTAGTTCTGTGTCCTCATAACCAGTTTCACCTCTTCCACTTCACCTCAAACACCCATTCTGTCCCACAATATTCTTCTGGGCTAAGCCACCCTGTTCCTCCATGTTAATGAATTCAAACACCAACTCAGTGACTACAATTCCAAAACCTCTCAGCTTGTTGCAAGTTCTTTTTCATTCTCAGGACTTGTAGTCCAGTGCCCTTTCCAGTTTCTCTCTCATCTCTTCTTTCCCAGCTCATATTCTATGACCACCATTTCACTCTTGTTCCCAGGAAGATTGGTGTTACTTTAAATTCACAGCCCCATCTTGGCTCTCAACAGCACGTGACAATATTACTTTGGTTCTTTAGACTGCACCCTCTTCCATTCTTCAAAACCGTGTACTGTGGGTTGAACTGTGTCTCTCAAAAAGATATGTTGAAGTCCTGACAGGTACTTGCGAATGTAACATTTTTGGGAAATAGAGTGTTTGCAGATGTAATCAAGTTAAGATCAGGTTATACTGGATTAAGGTGGACCCTAAATCCAATGACTGGTGTCTTTATGAGAGTGCGAGATTTGGAGATGAGAATACACATAGGGAAAGACATGTGATGATGGAGGCAGAGAGTGGAGTGATGCAGCTATAAACAAAGGAACACCCTTGTTGGTAACTATCAGAAGCTAGGAGAAAGGCATGGAACATATTCTCTTTCAACCTCCAGAAAGAACTAGCCCTGTTGACACCCTGATGTCAGATTTCTGGATTCCTGAATTGTGAGAGAATAAATTTTTGTTGTATGAATTCACCAGCTTGTGATACTTGTTAAAGCAGCCCTAGAAAACTAATACACATGATTTCAAGAAGTTTCCCAGAGGAAAGCTCAGACCTTCCTTTGCCTCTCCCTTTATGTTCAGTGGATAAACTTAACTTTAAGGAATTAGAAGCCACCAGACAGTAACTTATTGAACTTCTGGACACCAGATTTATATATCTACACTTATTCTTTTCCTATTTTCTTCCTTTTAGAACAAGGACAGTATGATCATATATCGAGCAGTGATTAAGGGTCCAGGGTCTGTAATAAGAATATTTGATTTTAAATTTAGATTCTCCAATTGCCAACTGTATAATTTTGGATAAAATATCTAATTTCTCAGTGACTCATATTCTTTTTATGTAGAATGGATAATACTTCACAGGGTTGTTGTAAAGATTAAATCTTAAATATCAGAATTAACTGTCATATAGTACTCAGTAAAGACCAGTTATTATATTTAATTATTACTTGAACCTATGAAATTGTTATACTTATAAGTAAAAAGTGCTTAAATATTGGCAATTCTGTATAGTTCAGCATATCATTTCAATAAACAGTCCAGAGGTAGTCTGAACTTTTATTAAAAGAGAATATTTTCCTGTATCCTCTTGGTGTTGATCTCATTCCTTCTGCTTTTTCAGACACACACAAGCTATCTCTTTTCCTGTATTTTCAACCTCAGTCTTTATATATGCTACTTTGCATCATTACATAAATGTGCTCTACTCTCTACCATTTAAAATTAATACATATGGGCTTCCCTGGTGGCACAGTGGTTCAGAGTCCGCCTGCCGATGCAGGGGACACGGGTTCGTGCCCTGGTCCGGGAAGATCCCACATGCCACGGAGTAGCTGGGCCCATGAGCCATGGCCGCTGAGCCTGTGTGTCTGGAGCCTGTGCTCCTCAACGGGAGAGGCCACAACAGTGAGAGGTGAGAGGCCCGTGTACCGCAAAAAAAAAAAAAAAAAAAAAAAAAAAAAAAATTAATACATAAAAGTGACTGAATAAATGAATAATTTCTAGATGACCATCTCCCCTCAATGCCTTTCACAGCCAAAGCTTTCTGACTTTTTCCTCTCTGACTCTGCCTGACTCAACTCCCCATTCTTTATCTCACTTGAGCTTTCAATATTATCCAAACCAGGTGACCACTCCTTTCTTACATTCTTTTTTTTAAAATATAAATTTATATATTTACTTATTTATTTTTGGCTGCACTTGGTCTTTGTTGCTGTGTGCGGGCTTTCTCTAGTTGCGGTGCACGGGCTTGTCATTGCGGTGGCTTCTCTTATTGTGGAGCATGGCCTCTAAGCATGTGCACCTCAGTAGTTGTGGCTCGTGGGCTCTAGAGAACAGGCTCAGTAGTTGTGGCGCATGGGCTTAGTTGCTCTGTGGCATGTGGGATCTTCCCAGACCAGGGATAGAACTCATGTCCCCTGCATTGGCAGGCAGATCCTTAACCACTGTGCCACCAGGGAAGTCCCCTTTCTTCCATTCTTCATTTGGCTTCTCTGGTCACACTCTTGATTCACTGATCTATATCTGACCATTGCTTTTCTCTCTCTTTTGCCAGTTGCTGACATCTTTTCCCATCTTTTGAATGTCAAATTTTTTTAAGACTCAGCACTGTGACCTTTTTATTCTACATCAGTGGTTCTCAGAGTGTAGCCCCTGAGCCAGCAGCATCAATATTACTTGTGATACTGTTAGAAATATTTACAAATTCTGAGGCCCTGCCTCAGACCTACTATACTTATCAGGGTTCTCCAGAAAACCAAGACCAACAGGGTATGTATTTTTTTAAAGAATTCGCTCATGCAATTGTGGAGACTGGAAAGTCCAGAATTTCTAGTGCATGGGCAGGTGAGAAACTCAGGCAGGAATTGATGCATCAGTCTTGAGGTAGAATTTCTTCTCTGGGGAATCTCAGTTTTTGCCCTTAAGGCCTTTCAACTGATTGGATGAGGCCCACTCATTTTATTGAGGGTTATTTCCCTTACTTAAAGTCAACTGATTATAGATATTGACAACATGCAGAAAATACCTTCACAGAAACCCCTACATTAGTGTTTGATTAAATAACAGGTACTAGAGCCTAGCCAAGTTGACATATAAAACTAATCATCACACCCACTGAATCAGGACCTCTGGGATGGGGTCCAGCAATCTGTGTTTTAAATAAGTTCTTCAGGTGATTCTCATGCACAGTAAAATTTGGAAGCTACAGGTCTATACTTTCTACCCAGATGCTCAGACGTTTCAACGTTCAATTACTACCTTTTGAATATATACTGACTCTCAAAGTTCAATCTCTTGCCCAGATTTCTCCTCTGTTCTGTTCAAATGCTTCACAGACACCTCATATTCAGTGCATCTAAAATTGAACTCTTGATCTACTGCAAACCTGGTCTTCCTCAACAGTTCAAGAGGTCAAAAAATAATAACATCCTCCTCCTAGGAGTTCAAGCTAGAAACTTGGCATTCTTCTTTGAGTAAACCCTGTTTTTCACACAGAAGTCCAATCAATCACAGTTGTATTATAGATTTTACCTCTAAATAATTTTTCATTCTGTTACCTTCTTTCCATTTCTGCTGTCACCATACTATCCCAACCCCATCACTGTTACAGTTGGATTAATGCACTACTTCTCCTTCCAATCATTCATTCTCCTTGTAGATGTTTTGATTTGTTTTGATGCAAATCTGGACATTACTTAATAATAGGTGATATACATCTGTTACACCTGTGCTTGTACTATTTAGGATACCTTTGGGTACAATTAAGGAAAAGACCAACTCTAAATGGCTCAAACTATAAGGAAATTTATGATTTTACAAAGCAAAGTCCAAGGTTAGATGATTCCAGAGCTGTTTAGTTTGACAGTTCATCAGCATTATGAAGGATCAGCTTCTGTCTGTCTCTTGGAGGACTACTGTAGTCTCATTGTAGGATGTAGTGTTTATTGTAGCCTCACTAATGTGTATTTCACAGACTGCATGACTGTTAGTGGCTGCCTCATGTGTTGGAAACAGGACCATGGAGACAATGTGTGCAAGGACCAGTGAGGCCAAGGTTTCGATTAATTCTCTATATGCATACTGAAATCACCAAAAATAGTGATAAGAATGTAGGTAAAGAGATGGGCAGAAAGTCAGGGGCTAAAATCTCTAATGAATGAGAAACGACCAGGAATATGGTAGATGACTGCAATAAATGGAAATAATAGATGTAAGGCAAGTCCTTCAACGGAGCTGGATTTTTAGAAAGAAGAGAAGAATAGTGATCTGGCAGCAGCAATAAGGAGCAAGGATGGCATGTATCACCTTCAGATCCAATAGGAGAAAAGAAAGAGACTTCTTTTGAGAGGGCTTCAGAGGAAACTATGTCCTTAGGAGGCATACAGTTTTTTAAGTGAAAGTTAAGGGACAAAATCATAGCCACAGAGGGAAGTTGGAAAATGAGTTTTGTGCCCAGATAAAAATCAAGGATTCAGGTTCAGTTATTCTTAAAGGAGAAAATAGATGATGTGGAACAATAGCAATCTTTGCCGTAAGTACCATCTCCCCCAGTGTTACTATTTTATTTTTTAGCAGGATTTAGGAAGATATAATGTAGTTTGTTCTTAGCATTTGGCATTGTAATTGTACTTTTAGGGCAAAGGTCCCTAATAGGTATTCATGAATGGATTCCAGGTGTACCTCAGCCCTAAGGATGGTGATGAATGGCCTCAAACTAGGGGTTGTCTTGTCAGGGACACTTCTGAGAGCAAGTCCCATAGTTTCCTCTGATTTACTTGGCACCTGTTGCTCTGCCCCTAGTGCAAGGGCATGGGGCCAAGGATGGTCCTCTGGATATCCATTTTAGTAGCCAACTGAAGAATGTGCCACTGCCCATTATGGACAAGGGACACCTAAATCTTCTGGAGGCATGCTCAAGGGTCACTGTACCTCACCCAATGTTTTGCCATGGTATCTATGGGTGAGAAGTGGAGAAGGGAGAGAGACTTTACAAAGTAGAGCTCTTGGCTGTAGCAGCAAAGAGTCTCTGTCCTTATGTATATTTGTCAGATTTTTCCATCCCTTTGTGTCACGTATACTCTTTAATGGCATCCAAGTGAGTTTCAGGGTGACTGCTCCAATAAAGCATGTGCATTCATCAAAATTTCATCATTATTTTAAAATAATTCATATAAAAAGTTTTATTGGATTCAAATCTATTCACATTTATCAAGAACTTTCAACATTATATTTGTTGAGAAAAGAAAGGGAAGATTTGTTATATCCTTTAAATATAATCTTATTTGTTGTAATTTTTTGAATGGTTGTAAAAATGGTTTAAACTTTTTAAAAAAATCACTAGTACAAATAGCATTTCTGGTTGATGTCAACCATTAAGGATTTAAAGAAGTTGTCTCTCCTTTGTTGAGAATTGTGGGTAGGCATTTAAATATGCAACCTGATTTAAAACAAAAGTTATGGCTACAGAACTAAGCTCATGTTTCACAGTAAAGTTATTTGGAAAATATCTGATTTGAAAGCGTGGACAGATTTATTCACTAATGCTTTGTATTCTTATTTCTTATCAATTATGTAATATAGAAAAAAATAGAGTTAAGGTTTTTCACCAAGTCCCACATAAATGCCTCTAAATATCTTCCAGTTTACTCCAAGTGGGCTGCTAAAATGTTAGTGCTTAAAAAAATTTTTATTGAAATATTGTTGATTTACAGTGTTGTGTTAGTTTCAGGTGTACAGCAAAGTGATTCAATTATATATATATATAATTGAATATATATATTCCGTTTTTATAGTCCCTTTCATTAAAAATTATTATAAGATAATAAGTATAGTTCCCTCTGTATACAATTGGTCCTTGTTGGTTATCTATTTTATATATAGTAGTGTTTATATTTTAATCACAAACTCCTAATTTATCCTTCCCTCCCTTTCCCCTTTGGTAGCCATCAGTTTTCTTTTCTATGTCTGTGAGTCTATTTCTGTTTGGTAAATAAGTTCATTTGTATCATATTTTTTAGATTCCACATATAAACAATATCATACGATATTTATCTTTCTCTGTCTGGCTTACTTAGTATGATAATTTCTTGGTCCATCCATGTCGATGCATATAGCATTATTTCACTTTTTTTATGGCTGAGTAATATTCCATTGTGTATATACATCTTCTTTATCCATTCATCTGTTGATAGACACTTATGTTGCTTCCATGTCTTGGCTATTGTAAATAGTGCTGCTATGAACATTGGATGCACAAAAATGCAACAGGGTAGAAAGCCCAGAAATAAACCCACACACCTATGGTCAACTAATCTATGACAAAGGAGGCAAGAATATACAATGGAGAAAAGACAGTGTCTTCAATAAGTGGTGTTGGGAAAACTGGACAGCTACATGTAAAAGAATAAAATTAGAACATTCTCTAGCATCATGCACAAAACTTAACTCAAAATGGATTAACGACCTAAATGTAAAGCCAGATACTATAAAGCTCCTAGAGGAAAACATAGGCAGAATACTCTTTGACATAAATCCCAGCAATATTCTTTTGGATTTGTCTCCCAGAGTAATGGAAATAAAAATAAAAATAAACAAATGGGACCTAATTAAACTTAAAAGCTTTTGTACAGCAAAGGAAACCATAAACAAAATGAAAAGACAAGCTACAGAATGGGAGAAAATATTTAAAACAATGCGACCAACAAGGGATTAATCTCCAAAATATACAAACAGCTTATACAGCTCAATATTGAAAAAACAAACAACTCAATCAAAAAATGGGCAGAAGATCTAAATAGACATTTCTTCAAATAAGACATACAGATGGCCAAAAAGCCATGAAAACATGCTCAGCATGAAAAACATGAAAATATGCTCAACATCACTAATTATTAGAGAAATACAAATCAAAACTACAGTGAGGTATCACTTCACACCGGTCAGAATGGCCATCATCAAAAAGTCTACAAATTAATGCTGGAGAGGGTGTGGAGAAAAAGGAAACATTCCTATTGTTGGGAATGTAAACTGGTACAGTCATTACGGAGAACAGTACGGAGGTCCCTTAAAAAAGAAAAAAAGAGCTACCATATGTTCCTGTAATCCCATTCCTGGGCATATATCTGGAGAAAACCATAATTCAATAAAATTTTAGCACTTTTGATGTGGGCCAAGATGTGAAAGACTGCTTTAGTAAGAGTAACGCTTCAGTTTAACCAAAATGGTATTGGTAATATCTGTCTTCTCTAATGGTTAAAATACACATTAATAAATTGTGTGTGTGTCTTCTAAACATTCCCAGATTGTTTGAGTTACTGCCAGGTAAAGCCATGCTTTTCTGTCCTGAAAGAAAGGGGAATCTGGCATCTTTTGCTACTGTGATATAGGTACTGGTACCAGAAATATGAAAAATTCTGACTAACAAACAGGCATTTTCTTTTTGTATGTCAGAATTCATGTCCTGTTCCTGGGTTTATAGATTTTCTTCTAGAAATCACTACGCTTCCCATCTTCACAGTCCAAGTAAGGGTTGACTTGACCACAAGCTCTAGGAGTGGGGTATGATGTGTGCAAGCCTATCCCTATATTCCATTCTCTTGCTACAAGGTTGGTTCAGAGACAGGCACATAACTCATTCAGAGCCAATGAAACAGAAGAAAGTATTTGTTGAAACTTCTAAGAAAGAAACGTTCACTCTTCCCCTTGACATCTTAGCTTCCCATGGAGATGAGAGATCTGGAGATGTATAAAGCCATTTTGCTATATTGAGTGGCGCAGTTGGGAAGTCCCTTTACAGAGCTTATCAGGGAAGATAGAAATGAGAGGGTAAAGTTGAGCCCTTGATGAGATCACTTGAACTGTTGAATCAAACTTCACCTGATATTGAGGCTGATTCTGAATTTTCAATTTTATGAATCAGAAAATTTCTCCCTGCTCTGTGCTTTCCTAGATTCTGCATTTGTCTATTTGGCATACATTCATCGCAGGGTCAATTTGTGGCCTCTCTGACTAGGTAGAGACTGCTCCTCTCAGGACTAGCCAATTCTTAGAGATAGCCTGCAGCATGCATTTCATATGCAAACCAACCAATCTTGAGTCTATATGCCCCAGCCACTCCCTTTATCAAATTATAATATAACAAACCAATATTTCCTCAGCCTTAAATCAACCCAGGACCAGGTATGCAATATTTTGTTTTACATCTTTATTAGAATATAAATGCTTTACAATGTTGTGTTAGTTTCTACTGTACCACAAAGTGAATCAGCTATATGTATACATATATCCCCATATCTATTAGACAACTTTCTTCTCTTACACCCTTCTCTCCCTCATTTCCTTCCCCTTTTTCTTTCCCTCCCTTCATTCAATATTTATAAAGTGTTCCTGAGTGCCTGTGCTGGCACAAATGTTACCAAATTGTATGAGATAGTTCCTACCCTTGAGTGTGTAGCAATGAATACATTTGGAGTAGACAGATGATAAGTAATCTGATAGAAGCATGTACAAGATTGAGTGGGGCCTGAGGAAGGGAGTGATCAGTTTTTCTTAAGAGTGGTGTTCAGGAAGTTTCCTAAAAGGAGTGGGTACTAGGTAGAATTTGTTACCAAAGGCAAAAACAGAGCAGAGTAGAGCTTTCAGTCAGAGGGTCCTGCATGGATAAAGACTCAGGAGCTTAACTCTTGTCATGCTGTGGACAAATGATTTTCTATGGCTGGAGCATGGGATGTGGCACTTGGTATGGTGCAAAATTTAATGGCACACCAAAAAACTAAGTAATAGATAAATTTATTTTAATGCAGTATTTTTTTTTTTTTTTAATTCATGCAGGACTTCCCTGGAGGCGCAGTGGTTAAGAATCCGCCTGCCAATGCAGGGGACACAGGTTTGAGCTCTGGTCCGGGAAGATCCCACATGCCGTGGAGCAACTAAGCCCATGTGCCCCAACTACTGAGCCTGTGCTCTAGAGCCTGAGAGCCACAACTACTGAGCCCATGTGCTGCAACTACTGAAGCCTGTGTGCCTAGAACCTGTGCTCCACA
>NC_041229.1:26715700-26765477 GCF_002837175.3 Physeter macrocephalus
GGGACACAGGTTTGAGCTCTGGTCCGGGAAGATCCCACATGCCGTGGAGCAACTAAGCCCATGTGCCCCAACTACTGAGCCTGTGCTCTAGAGCCTGAGAGCCACAACTACTGAGCCCATGTGCTGCAACTACTGAAGCCTGTGTGCCTAGAACCTGTGCCCCACAAGAGAAGCCACCGCAGTGAGAAGCCCACGCACCGCAACGAAGAGTAGCCTCCGCTCACCACAACTAGAGAAAACCTGCACACAGCGATGAAGACCCAACACAGCCAAAAATAAAATAAATTAATTTTAAAAATAATTTTAAAAAATTCATGCAAAACTCTTGATAAACAAAATATGAAAATTTGAAAACTTAAAAATTGACATAGTAAAACAAATGGTACCTTGCTACCTTGCAAAAGAAGTTTCAGTAAGCTGAAGTTAATTAAAAATTATTGAAGATGTTTACTTATTTTTTAGAAGTGTCAAAAATGTCAATTCTCTCAATTGAAAACATGATAAAGAAGTTAATTTTGAAAGTACTATGAGTTTGCTTTCATTAAAGCCAAGAAAGTAAAAATGTAATACATTTTGTTTTCATATAAATAAAATATTTAAACCTAAAATAATATTGTTGGTTTAATACATCTATTTTTTAAAAATTTTCAATATTTATTCAACTATCTTAATATTCTATAATAAAAGCTAACAGTTACAAACAAAAAACACATATATAAGGACATTTTTTCTTTTACTTCACAGTCTCATATGGCTTGACATGGAACTCTCTGAATATTATCTTTGTTTAAAATTTTGATGTTTTATCAAAATGTTTTGTAGCAATTTTGATTTTTAAAAGAATATTGCAATAAAATATTATTTAACTTGATTACTGAGTTATTTGATTTCCTCTTAATTTTTGCTCTTAAAGCAATTGTCTCACTGGTCTCACTCTAATATTGGCCTTGGAAAAGGAGTTAGATTCATTTAAAGACATAACACATTCTTACTGTTCATACCCACTACAAATTGCTTTTTGATGAGTGAATTTAAACTGGTAATACTTAACTGAAACTTATAACAATTGCTTTAGAAAAACTTAGCAGTTTTCCTTCTATGTGTCCCTCTTACTCCTCACACAGAACACTTCACTTCTGACACTTCTGGTCACCAACTATGTGGGGTTTTTTTTCCCCAACACCAAGCAATTCTCCACAATACCAGCTGGTGTCCTATAATTTAACTCAAACTTTTAATTTAATGGCTCAGTCCCATAAGACTGTTCCCACCCCGCTTCAGATGCCAATGGCAAATAGTAGGTTCCCAAGTTATTCACAACTTCTCTTTTTTTTTGGTTCCTTTTTTTTTTTGGCTCCATTGGGTCTTCATTGCTGCACGTGGGCTTTCTCTAGTTGCAGCGAGTGGAGGCTGCTCTTCATTGCAGTGTGCAGGCTTCTCATTGGGGTGGCTTCTCTTGTTGTGGAGCATGAGCTCTAGGTATGCAGGCTTCAGTAGTTGTGGCACATGGGCTCAGTAGCTGTGGCTCACAGGCTCTAGAGCGCAGGCCCAGTAGTTGTGGTGCATGGGCTTAGTTGCTCTGCGGCATGTGAGATCTTCCCAGACAAGGGCTCTAACCCATGTCCCCTGCATTAGCAGGTGGATTTTTAACTACTGTGTCACCAGGGAAGTCCCAAGTTACCCACAACTTCTGTCAGACTTGGCTACAAATGAGAGCTTCCCATTACCTGCTCCTCATTGGATTTCATAATTTGCTGAGCAGCTCACAGACCTCAGGGAAACACTTTACCAGTTTATTAAAGGATATGATAAATAATACAGATGAACAACCAGATAAAGAGATACAAAGGACAAGGTCTGGGAGGGTCCTGAGTACAAAAGCTTCTGCCCCTGTGGAAGGTGCATCATCCTCTCAGTGTACGGATGTTCACAGAACTGGAAGCTTTCCAAACCCCACACTTTTGGGATTTTTATGGAGGAGTTATCACACAGACATGATGGACTATTAACTCCATTTTCAGCTCTTCTCCCTTCTCAAGAGAATAAGGGGTGGGGCTGAAAATTCTAAGCTTCAAATAATGGTTTGGTCTTTCTGGTGAATGGCCATTCATCCAGGAGCTGTCCAAGAGCCCACAGAGTCTCCTCATTAAAATAAAAGCCACCCCTATCACTCAGGAAATTACAAGGGTTTCAGGAGCCCCATGCCAGAAATGGGGATGATGACAAAATATATATTTATTATAAACCACAATATCATACCATTATGTAAAAATCAGGCTTATATACATAGCCCTGCCCTCCAGAGAGCCTGCACTAGCTTCTAGACAAGCCTCACCTACCAGGGGGCAGACACCAGTTGTGAGAAAACAACAGCTCCACAGTCTCTGGACCTGTCCCCCCTTCAACCAGCAGGCCAGATCCTGCACTGAGATGGGTTGGGCCCTGGCCCTACATACTAGCAGGCCACCACAAGCTTCAGGACACCCCAGAACCCACAACCAACTCTGTCAGAAACATGCCCTACTCACCAGTGATCTAACACCAACTCAGGGATCCCTGGGTGCTGCAATCAGACTCCAGGAGCCAGCTCTGCCTGCCAGTAGGCCAGCACTAGCCCCAGGAAATGGCTTTCCCATTAGTGGGTGAGCAACAGCCCTGGAGTCTCTAGCTTCTAGACGAGCCTCAACTACCAGGGGGCAGACACCAGTCATAAGAAAACAACAGCTCCACAGCCTGTGGACCTGTTTCCCCCCACAACCAGCAGAAGGACACATGCAGCTCTCATAGGAGGAATCCCTAGAGCATATAGCTCAAGTGATGGGAGTGGAAGGATGCATAGGACGTCTCCTACAAAAAGCCACTTTTCCAAGGTTGGGAAATGTAAACAACCAGCCAGATATATAAAAAGAAAAACAGCAACTTAGGCAAAATGAGGTGACAGAGGAACATGTTCCAAATAAAGGAAAAAGATAAAACTCCAGAAGAACAAAGTGAAATGGAGATAGGCAATCTACCAAAGAAAGCGTTCAGAGTAGTGATTATAAAAGATGATCAAATAACTTGGGAGGAGAATGGATGCACAGAGTGAGAAGTTGGAAGTTTTTAACAAAGAGTTAGAAAATATAAATAACAATAAAACAGAGATGAAGACTACAATAACTGAAATGAAAAATACACTAAAAGGAATTGACAGTAGACTAAATGATACAGAGAGGCAGATTAGCAAGATGGAAGACAGAGTAGTGGAAACCACTGATGCTAGACAGAAACAATAAAAAAGAATGAAAAGAAATGAGGACAATTTAAGACATCTCTAGGACAACATCAAACACACTAATATTTAAATTATAGGAGTCCCAGTAGGAGAAGAGAGAGAGAAACGGGCTGAGAACATATTTAATAGCTGAAAACTTCCTTAAACTGGAAAGGAAACAGTCATACAAGTCCAGGAAGCACAGAGAGTTCCATATAGGATTAACCAAAAGAGAAGTACACTAAGACACGTTGTAATCAAAATGACAAAAATTAAAGATAAACAGAATATTAAAAGCATCAAGGGAAAAGAAACAAATAGCATACAAGGGAACTCCCATAAGGCTATCAGCTGATTTTTCAGCAGAAACTGCAGGCCTGAAGAGAATATCATGAAATATTTAAAGTGATGAAAGGGAAAAAACCTATAATCAAGAATACTCTACCCAGTAAGGCTCTCCTTCAGATTTCATGGAGAAATCAAAAGCTTTACAGACAAGCAAAAGCTAAAAGAGTTCAGCACTACAACCAGCTTTACAAGAAAAGTTTAAGGAACTTGTCTAAGTGAAAAAGAAAAGACCACAACTAGAAACATGAAAATTATGAAAGGAAAAATCTCATCAGTAAAAGCAAACATACAGTAAAGGTAAGAAATCATCCATGCACAAATCCAGTAGGAAGGTTAAAAGTAGTAAAATCATCTGTATTCACAATAAGCAGTTAAGTGATATACAAAACAATTAGATGTAAATCACACTATCAAAAACAGTAAATGTGAGGGTAGAAGGGTACAAAGGCAGGGTTGTTAAAAATGCTTTTGAAATTAAGAGATAAGCAACTTAAAAAAATCATATATATATATATATATATATATATATATATAGTTTGTTATACAAAAACCTCATGGTAACCACAAACCAAAAATCTATAATAGATACTGCACAGAAAAGAAAAAGGAATCCAGACGTAACACTAAAGACAGTCATGAAATCACAAGAGAAGAGAATACAAGAAGAAACAAAAAAGACCTATAAAACCCCCAAAACAATTAAGAAAATGGCAATAAGAACATACATATCAATAATTACTTTAAATGTAAATGGACTTAATGCTACAATCAAAAGACAGAGTGATTGAATCTATATAAAAACAAGACCCATATATGTGTTGCCTACAAGAGACTCACTTCAGATCTAAAGACACACAGACTGAAAGTAAGGAAGTGGAAAAAGATATTCCATGCAGATGGAAATCAAAAGAATGTTGGAGTAGCAATACTTGTCTCAGACAAAATAGATGTTAAAATAAGACTGTTATAAGAGACAAAGAAGAACATTACATAATGATCACGGGATCAATACAAGAAGAAGATATAACAATTGTAAATATATATGCACCCAACATATGAGCACTTCAATACATAAAGCAAATATTAATGGACATAAAGCGAGAAATTGACAGTAACACAATAATAATAGGGGACTTTAACACCCCACTTACATTAATAGACAAATCATTCGGAGGGAAAATCAATAAGGAAACACTGGCTTTAAATGAGACATTAGACAAATGGACTTAATAGATACATATAGAACATTCCATCCAAAAGGAGCAGAATACACATTCTTCTCAAGTGCACATGGAACATTCTCCAGTATAGATCACATGCTAGATCACAAAACAAGCCTTGGTACATTTAAGAAAATTGAAATCATATCAAACTAGAAATCAACTACAAGAAAAAAAACTGAAAAAAAACCACAAAACACTTGGAGCCTAAATAATATTTTGCAAAACAACCAACAGATCACTGAACACATCAAAGAGGAAATTTTAAAAAATCTAGATATAAATGAAAACAAAAACATGATCCAAAATCCATGGGATGCAGCAAAAGCAGTTCTAAGAGGGAAGGTTATAGAGATACAAGCTTACCCCAGGAAACAAGAAAAACTCAAATAAACAACTTAACCTTACACCTAAAGGAACTAGAAAAAAATAAGGCCCAAAGTTGGTAAAAGGAAAGGAATCATAAAGATCAGAGCAAAAGTAAATGAAATAGAGACTAATAAAAATAAAATAGAAAAGATCAATGAAACTAAGAACTGGTTCTTTGAAAAGATAAAAATAATTGATAAACCTTAAGCCAGACTCATCAAGAAAAAAGAGAGGGGCCCAAATCAATAAAATTAGAAATGAGAAAGGTGTACTTACAGCAGACACTAAAGAAATACAACAGATCATAAGCGATTACAATGAACAACTATATATCAATAAGATGAATAACCCTAGAAGAAATGGAAAAATTCCTAGAAATGTATAAACTCCAAAGACCAATTACCAGTAATGAAATTGAATCAGCAATAAAACAAACAAACAAACAAACAAAAACTCCTAACAAACAAAAGTCCAGGACCAGATAGCTTCAGAGGTGAATTCTACCAAACATTTAGAGAAGTGATAACACATATTCTTCTCAAACTGTTATCCCAAAATGCTTCCCAACTCATTCTACAAGGCCAGCATCACCTTGATACCAAAACCAAAGATATCACACACACAAAAAGAAAATTACAGACTAATTTACAGATGTACATAAATGCAAAAATCCTCAACAAAATATAGCAAACAGAATCCAACAATACATTTAAAGGATCATACACAATGCTTAAGGGAGATTTAACCCAGAGATGCAAGAATGACTTAATATCTGAGAATGAATGTGACACGCCACATTAAGAAATTGAAGAATAAAAACCATATGATCATATCAAGAGATTCAGAAAAAGCTTTTGACAAAATTCAACATCAATTTATGATAAAAACTCTCCAGAAAGTGGGCACAGAGGGAACATACCTCAACATAATAAAGGTCATATATGACAAGCTCACAACTAATATCATACTCAATGGGGAAAAGCTGAAAGCATTTCCTCTAAGATCAGGAACAAGACAAGGATGCCCACTCTTGACACTTTTACTGAATATAGATTTGGGAGTCTTAGCCATAGCAATCAGACAAGAAAAAGATATAAAAATATACAAATTAAAAAGAAAGATGTAAAACTGTCACTCTTTGCAGATGACATGATTCTATACATAGAAAATCTTGAAGACACCATCAGAAAACTATTAGAACTCATCAATGAATTCAGTAAAGTTGCAGGACACAAAATTAATATACAGAAATCTGTTGCATTTCTATATGCTAATAACAAACTCTCAGAAAGAGAAATTAAGGAAAAAATCCAATTTACAATCACATCAAACAATAAAATTCCTAGAAATAAACTTACCTCAGGAGGTAGAAGACCTGTATTCTGAAAACTATAAGACACTGATGGAAAAAATTGGAGATATGTTCATGGGTTGAAAGAATAAATATTGTTAAAATAGCCATACTACCCAAGGCAATCTACAGATTCAATGCAATCCCAATCAAGTTACCAATGGTATTTTTCACAGAACTAGAACAAATAATTTTGAAATTTGTGTGGAAACACAAAAGACGCCGGATAGCCAAAACAATCTTTAGAAAGAACAACAGAGATGAAGGAATCATGCTCCCTGACTTCAGATTAAACTACAAAGCTACAGTAATGAAGATAGTATGGTACTGGCACAAAGAAAGACAAAAAGATCAATGGAACAGGATAGAAAGCCCAGAAATAAACCCACACAGTTATGGTCAATTAATCTATGACAATGGAGGCAAGAATATACAATGGAGACAGACAGTCTCTTCAATAAGTGGTGCTGGGAAAACTGGACAGCTACGTGTAACATAATGAAATTAGAACATTCTCTAGCACCATACACACAAAAAAAACTGAAAATGGATTAATGACCTAAATGTAAGATCAGAAAACATAAAATTCCTAGAAGAGATCATAGGCAGAACGGTCTTTGACATAAATTGTTGCAATATTTTTTTTGATCTGTCCCCTAAAGCAAAGGAAATAAAAGCAAAAATAAACAAATGGGATCTAATGAAACTTAAAAGCTGTTGCACAGCAAAGAAAACCATTGACAAAACAAAAAGACAACCTACTGAATGGGAGAAAATGTTTGCAAATGAAATGACCAATGAGAGGTTAATATCCAAAATATATAAAAAGTCTTAAACTCAACATCAAAAAACCCCAAACAACCTGATTACAAGATGGGTAGAGGACCTGAGTAGACATTTTTCAAAGAAGACACACAGATGGCCAAAAGGCACATGAAAAGATCCTCAACATCATCAATCATCAGAGAAATGCAAATAAAAACCATGATAAGATATCACTTCATATCTGTTAGAATGGCTGTCATCAAAAAGAACAGAAGGATATATTGTATATCACAGGAATACAGCCAACAGTTTATACGAACTATGGAATACAATTTTTAAAAATTGTGAATCACTTTGTTGTACATTTGAAACTTATGCAATATTGTACATTAACTATACCTCAATTTTTTTAAAAAAAGTTAAAAAATAAAAAATTAGGCTTAAATAATTTTTCTACTGTTTATTATATAACAGAGAATCACAGAATTTTATAATTTTTGATCCATAGCACAAGTATAGAGAGTAAACTATATGAATGAATTGAGAGCTTTTGTTCTTTATCTCATTTATTGTAACTAAGAAGTAGACTTTGAAATTACTGTTGATGAGCTTGTAAATCCATGGAGAGCTAGGGTCTTATGTAGATAGATTTCAAGGGGTGTTTGTGAACCACCTTAAATTTTAGGCAAACTTTTTTTTGATATGTACATGTCCATGATGTTGATCTGATTCTGTACTCACTCTCCATTTTAATTTATTTTTCATAAGCTATATTTTTCTGGCAATTATAAATTCCATTCATTCACTCAGTAATTTGAATCAGCATTTTTAATGTGTCAATTACTATATTTGTGGTTATGGTTATATTTTAAGTGGTTTTCTTATATATAGCAGTGTATAGATAATATAATGCTGAGTATTGCTTTTTCCTCTGATCCTCGATCTCTCTCTACCTTTAATGGATGTATTTAGACCATTCACATTGGCTATAAATATTAGCATGGTCGTATTTAAATTTATCATCTTGCTAGGTGTTTTCTATTTTTTGATTGGTTCTTTGTTCCTTTTTATTTTCCTTTCTTGCCTTCTGTTGTATTATATTTTATAATTCAATTTCAGCTCCAGTAATGGCTTATTAGTTATATATTTTTTAAAAAAGTAAATTTTTCTCATAGTGTTTCACCTAGGATTTACAATATATGCCTTCAATTTATCAAATCTACATTCAAATACTTTTATAGTATTTCATGTGCAGTGTCAGAAACTTCACATAGTGTACTTTCAATTTTGCCCTCCCTTCTTTTGTCATTATTGTCATTAATTTTACATTTTCATGTATTTTAAGCCCCTTCATTTCTTTGCCACATGGCTGTTCACAAGATGGCATTCTTTCAGGCCAGCAGCAGTGCATCTCTCTTTCTTCTTTTTTTACCTCTAGACCTCCTTTTAAGGACTCACTTTATTTGGTCAGGCCCAACCATAATAAACTCCCTTTTGATGAAATCAACTGGTTAGGGACCTTAATGACATCTGAAAACAATCCATTTTCCCATATAATGTATCATATTCAAAGACCTGCACTTAAGAAGAGATTATACAAGAGCTTGCTTCATTAGGAGCCATCTTAGAATTTTGCCTAATGCATTTATTTAAAGACCCTGTGATATATATAGTTCCAGCAGCTGGGTATGTTTCTGTTTATTAGCTTATTTCTTGATGATGGGCTTTTTTTGTGTGTGTGCCTTGTAATTTTTGATTAAATACTGGAAGTTGTAGGCAGAAGAACAGGAGAGACTGAAGTGAGGAGTATTTACATGTGTAAATGGCACTTCTTTTTTTTTGGTCAGGACTTTGGTTTGGGGGTGTTGAGTAAATCTAGTAAGGAGTTGTGCTGGATTTTGTTGTCATTAGCATTACCTTCAGTATACTGTAGGTTTCAAAGTCGTCTAGTTGTGGGCTGCTGTTACTCTGTGCTTAATGTGGAGACTGAGGTGCAAGAGGGTTTTTCTCAGTGTTCCTGTTCCTCCCATAAGTTTTCAGCCATTCCTTCACACTTTTACCACTGTAGAGACCTCTATCCACACTCTTATCCCTCTGCTCAGTAGCAGACAGCTGTTGCTTGTTAATCAGTACTAGGCTTGTCATGGGAGCAAACTAGGATTTTCTGTTATGCTTGTCTAGCATCAGTCATAGGCAGGCAGTTTTTACTTTGGCATTGAGAGTGAGACTTTCTCAGTATTCCTACCCTTCCATCTCTTAGAATCAAAGCTGCAGTCTATTTTGGGTGAGAAATTCCTGCCTCTTGCCAGTAGCAGTAGATGTCTGCAGAGTGTTGGTGTAGAATCTTAGGCCCATGACAGTTTCCTATGCCTCCTCAGGGGGGCTTTAGTTAGTTCAGTTATTCCATTATTTCTCCAAAAGCAATAATTCTTTGTTTGATGGAGACAAAAGGATTTGCTGCTCCTCCTCCAGTAGCTTGAGACTTTTGCTGTTTTTTTTTTTTTTTTTTTTTTTTGCACTACGCGGGCCTCTCACTGCTGTGTCCTCTCCCGTTGCGGAGCACAGGCTCCGGACGCACAGGCTCAGCGGTCATGGCTCACGGGCCCAGCCACTCCGCGGCACGTGGGATCCTCCCGGACCGGGGCACGAACCCGTGTCCCCTGCATCGGCAGGCGGACTCTCAACCACTGCGCCACCAGGGAAGCCCCCGAGACTTTTGACTTGTAGAACAAAAGGGTCTGGGAAGTCATGCGGGACATGTTAAGTGTCCCACAGTAGGTGCTATTCACCTCATGCATACCTGCTCCACAAAAGGAGTCTTCCACCCTGGCCCCAATCTTTCTTCTGAGCACTCAGTGAAGGGTCATGAGAAAGAGATTGCAAGTAAGTTTGAATTCTCGTGGTTCAGGGTCCTCAGCTATTTCAAACTGACATACTAGCCAACACTTGGCCTTTAAGAATGTCTTGACATTTAAGCCGAATTCATCTTACCCATTTGTGTTGGTAAGAACAGTGTCACCTCTTCTCTGCTGTACTAAGTGTGAAACTGTTTCTGTATCCCATCACTCCCTGAAGGGATTTGTCCTTTTTCCAAATTCAGTTTACTTGGATGCCATGAGAAGTTCTCTGACTTGCACAAAAAAAGTTATGATTTTATTTTTTTGACTATTTGGCTTTTTCTTGTTAGGGTGAAAGTGACATTTTTGCAGCTTTCTATCCTAGGTAGAAGCAGAAGTCCAAGGATATACAGATAAAATAAATATAGTTTTGTTTATTGAGCTGTTACCAGATGCTGTGATAAGCAATTTATGGACATTCATTCTCCACAGCAATATCAAGTGATAGGTATTCTTGTTTCTATCTTACATATGAAACAACTGACTTTTTTCCAGAGGTTAGAGAGTAAATGCCCAAAAAAAGGATTTATACTTAGTTCTGTCTGACTCTAAAGCTAATTCCGGTGCTCATTGTTGCCTCTGGAACCAAAGAGTCTAGAAAGATAAAGTGAAGAAGTTTATAAAAATAACCATGTAACAGTGGTATAAATGTTGTATAGAGGCACACACAGTACTTAGGGAAACAAAAAAGAGGGATCTCCAAACTGAGAGAATCAATAATGTCTACCCAAAGATATGATTTCCAGAATGCTTCTTGTTGGATGAGGACAGATGATATATGCCACACTTTGTGCCCACTCAGCTTCTTTTGAATATCTTTGTACATTTATTTTCCACAGTATGCTTCCCTAAAGTGGAAGCCAGTATTTGGTTTCCCTGTCTCCCTTGTGCAAAAGGAAGGAGAGAACTGAGTTATCATCTAAAACCACCAGTTAGAATTCATGCCTGCAGTTTTGATTGGAAAGAGGCCATGCATGGAACCCATTTTCTGAGAAGGTGACAGAGTATGCGGGGACGCACTCCACCTTCAGAGGCATGGGAGAAGATGTATAATTGTAAGGATTGCTATTCCTTTTCCTTCTAAATCCCACTACTGTATGTGGAGTGATATTGTTAGGAGATTGGACAGTGCTCTGGGGAGAGACTGAGGCTATCAGGAGTTTCCTAACTTTGTAATGAAGACACTAGGAAGAATGGTGGCAAAGTCAGGGAGAGAGGGAAGCAGTGAGAAGATAAATGGGGAGAAAGATGAGAAGTGCAGAATAATGTTGGGAGGAGAATGTGAGATGAGAGAGAGATTATTGGGATAATTTCGAAGTGTTGCTGTGACCAAGGATGACATGGAGGTAGGCTTAATGGGTTGAAAGTTTCAAGTGAATCTCAAGTTAAAGTATCAGAATTTCCTGTACAGGTCTGAGGCCCAAAGATCTGGAAGCTCTGACCTGCTCTGATGGTGGTCTTAGAAGATTCATGATGCTAATAGACTTTGATTGTGTTTAGAGTTATAAACAAAATATTTTTGGAAAGTATGGCTCTGAGAAAGTCTCAGGCAGGTAGAATTAATCAACCCCCACATTTTAGAAGTTTGAAACTGCACCAGTTTTCAGTGACCAAGGTCAGTCTCTAGATGGATACAGATATGGCCTAAATTGTTTCAGATACCTTCTTTGTTAGAAAATGTTAAAAGCATTCACATTTATGCAGAAAATTAGCTCAAGGATCTGACAGAAATTTCTATACAGGCAATGATCACGAACGTCTTTAGTTGGTTTTCACTCATTAGTTCCTTTATTCATTTAGTCAATCAGCTCATTAAATCATATATTGAAATACTGATTGCCAATGACACAGTTTTCAGCCATTACTAAATGTTTAGGAACTTTAGACGTGTTGGTCAAGTGTATGAACTCTGAGGGAGAAGTTATAATAATCTTCTACTTAAGCAGATTCTCTTTGTGTTTGGGATTACAGGATTACAAATCTCATAAATAACTTCATTCAAGCCATGAATTAGACATTATAAATTAACAGATTATTTACTTAATGATCTTATTATATAATTAAATAATGATCTATGTTTTATGCTTTATTTTGTTGTTCATGACACTTTGCAGTCAGCACAAGTGGCTAAAAAACAGTTTATGTATTCTGGAGGTCTTCTTAACCTGCCATCTTCTTCAGATCTAGAAAAAAAATAAAATGAACATTCATTCTTTGCCATGTGGAAGGACAAGTCTCAATCTAGATTTCTGCACATTTTTGTGGGAAGGAGACTATTATTAGGGTTATTTCTGGCATCAACCCAAACATGGGATTTAGAATTTTCTCCTTGACTCCCTCCTTTAATCCAACCACAAATACTAGTCTGTGGCATGTAGGAAATTTTAATCTGCAGGTCATGGGAAAAGGAATACATCAAACATTGCATACCTACAATGGAAAAATCATATGCCAAACATTCCTATTCCCGTAAGCTCTTTTGGCCACCCAATCCTCTTGGCCTTTTACCCAATTTCTGCTCCCTTAATGTCTCTTTTTTCCCTAATCTTTTATTTTTCCTCATTCTTCAGTCCACTTTTTCACCCAAAGAAAATAAAATTAAAGCAAGATAAATAAACGGGTTATTCTTATTTCATGGAAAGTAATTTAGCTCTCTGTTGTTTTTTGAGATACAATTTCCAAATCTCATCTCTTGCTCTTCATAATTTATCAAAATCTTTTCTTAAAGACAGCACTCTTTTGAAAATATTACTGGTACTAGATGTTTAGAAAATATGTAAACATACTACTGATTACATTTGCATTTGGTTTTACAAATGCTAAGTACTCTAGCCTGCTGGACTATCTGAAATTAAAAACTGTTTATGACTCTGCATGAAAAAGCAGACTTTTCATGCAACATCATATTGATAAATATAAGGCAAATGAATCTGTGCAATTTCAATTTGTCTTTTCAGAAACTCTCCTAGATGTTACTTTTCATTTAGTTCTTATTAACACTTTATTGATTTTGCAAATTGAGATAGTCTATTTTCTGAGAAAGCTATTAGACCATTTTTTTCACTGATGCTGACTATATAAAGTTGTGTTTATGCACTGACAAATATTTTGAACACCCACTATGCGCTATGCCTTAGGGAAATGGAATGAGTTGACAGTTGATAGGTGGGAGACCAGGGAGCCACCTGAAGCAAGCCTGAAACAAGTGTAGTAACAGGGTGGCATTTTCAATTAGTAGCTATTGAATTGAGTGTAGCAGAGTGGTTCTCCTGAGGGCTCTTTATATCTTTCAAATGTAGTCATCCTGTACTAGCTGATGTAGTTTCAAAATAGGCTTTTCCTAAAATGTTCAGGAAATTCTGCCCTAGATGGTGATCATGCTTGCTTGATAATTGAGTTCTTTACTTTATGGAGCTAAGGTTTTTAGCTTAAATGTTTTAAACTTAGACATACATGTTTTAAAATCACATTTCCTAGCTTTATAGCATTTCTTCAGATTAGAGTCTAGACAGATATCACTTTTTACTAAAGTCAAATTTAAAATTTTGTTTTTGGCAAAATTATTCTATAAGGAACACAGAAATTTAAACATATAAGAGTATTACTAATATAGAAATAAAACTATAAGAAATATAACTTCTTAAATTTACATCACTACTCCACTCTGTGACTTAAATGAAAGTTATTTTTAGAAGCATGGCTAAAACCTTAATCACCTTATGACAGTTTCTCTAGCTAAACAAATTACTTCACAGCTAGATACAATTACATGGAATACCTTCTTATCTGATCAGAAAATTAATCAGATCATATTTTTTTTTAGTCCTGTAGACAATGAGGTAGACAATGCCATGAAATCAGCCAACCTTCACTCTTCACTTTGACTCACTATATACTTAACACACACTGTTAATGAGGAAAAGACTGTTAATGATGAAAGATGTTGTCTTTTCTTGCTTCTATAAAATTAATTCAATTCAATTCAATTCATTCATTCATTCAACAAATATTTATTAAGCACCTACAATATGCCAGGCACTGTGCTGGGTGCTGGGGATACAACTGTGAACAAGATAGACAGTCCCTGCCCTCAAAGAGCTTACAGTCTAGTAGTTAAACAGACAAGTACACAGGCAATTACAATGCAGTATGGTAAGTGCTGTGATGGGAACAAAACATCAAAAGGACACCTAACTCAGTCTCATGGGCAGGGGCTGGTAGATAGCCATGGAAATCTTCCTGGGGCAGGTAAAATATGATTTGAATACTGAAGGATGAGTACCAGTTAGTCAGGTAAGGAGGAAATAGGGAAGTGTTATAGATTGAGGAAATAGCAAATGCAGTGTCCCTGCTTTTGAGGTTCATTTATGGGCAGCAGAAGTTGGGTAGCAGGGAAAGAATTCATGGAAGAAATAAGTAAGGGCCGGATTATAAAGCAATTCATTTGCTTTGCTCAAGAGCTTGCAGTTTTTCCTGAGGGAACTCTGTGTGTGTGTGTGTGTGTGTGTGTGTGTGTGTGTGTGTGTGTAAGCTATCAGATTTGCACTTTTTAAGATTGCTCTTACTGCAGCACAGAAATTGAATGGGGGATGAGAATCTTGAGAGTTGAAGCAAGGTGATCAGTCTTTCACCTTTTCCAATTTTATCTTCCATGATATCACACCCATTTCTCTCCAGCTCATCCAGTTGCATATACTCCTTAAACAATCCACTGACAAGCCAAACTTTGGGTCACTGCTCACCTATAAGATTTTTAACACCTGTAAAATCTCCACCTATGAAAACTCAACTCATCCTTCAAGGCCAGACTTCCAAAATCATCCTATATTGTGCTTTCTGCCAAGATCTCTAAGTACTGTGATGTTTATCTGTGTTATAGTACTTATTATTTCAAATGATCTAAACATCCTTTTGAACCAAGTTAATTTAATCCCTACATAACTAAGGTGATTTTTGTAAATAAACATGTATAATTTTCAACAAAGACTAATTCTTCATATGTTGTCTACCACAAAATATTATTAGTGCCTTCAAATGATTTAAATGGAACAATGGGAAAAGGGGGAGAAGCCCAAGAGACACATTATTTTATGCAGCAAAATACAGCCAAGTAAAAGTTCAGTACATAATTACCAGGTATGTTGCTGTTATGACAATGATTCATTCCCCAATTTAAACACTCCATCTTTGACAATTTAATTGCTAATGAAGCAAAGATCTGTTAAAAAGAGTAGGTTACTATGCAAAAATAATAAGGGCTTGCTACATTTTTAAATATGGCCCACAGTTTACTTCTACAATCCCACCTATAGTCTTACAATTTCTCAAATAACTTTTATAATGATAAGAAAAAACTTTGAGCTCTGTAAATATTTTAAGAATGTCTGTTGTTTATTCTTTTTGGTGGGTACAAAAACCACAATTTTGTACACAGAACAAGATTATAAATAATATAGATAACATGAGTGACCTGTAGTCTCTTCTGAGTCTACACTGTGGACTGATGATTTTACGTTAATGTTGTCTTCATTTTGTTTTTGTTCCTGGTAGTGAGACAAATGTAATCTGTGGACACTGACTCATGTGACAGAGTGAAGGTTACAGCAAACAAGAAGATGACCAACAACTTTTATTTTAAAAAAGTCTCTAAAGTTTCTTACAGTGATGGCATTTATTTCAATTATTGCAATGTATTGTTCCCTAAGATGGTTAGAAAAAAGAATTGTGTTGTCCTCTACCGAATTTACGTCAGTTAAAAAGCAAGCATGTTTCAGTATTTGTTTTCTCCGAAGTAAGTGTAAATACTTCCTTTAAATTTTTTCACAGGATTTACATGTTTGTTTATTATTTTCTTATCAGAGTTTAGTGATTTTGTTTTCTTGGCTGGATAGTCTTCCATTGACTATATGGGTGTTCTGGAGACACAGGTTAGCATATTCATTGACTTCTGTAACTATTTTATCCTTTGGAGTGAAGACTGAGGCCTTTCTGAGCAAGAACTTCACAGTTTAATGTGCTAACTCGCATGTCTGATTAGTTTTTAAGTCCACTCAAGTGAAATCTGTTGCTGTTGATACACCCATCCCAGCTCCCCCCACCCACTCCCAGAAAAAAATTCTAAATTTTGAGTTTTCCTGATATAAAATCTGAGTTTGGGTTTCCGAGCTGAGCTCATGCACATGTTGCTGCTGCTGATGTTCAGCGCCTTAGGACGTACTTCCCGCTCTCAGCCAAAGGATTGGTTTGCGAAGACCTGCACTTAGCGTGTCCCTCAGGGCTGCATTTCCATCAGTCACCAACACAGTTTAATTAAGGCACTCAATTATTTTTTTGGTTTTTATGGTAGGTCTGATGCAATGACAGCCAATCCTGAACTTTGTCTAATTGCAGTTCCAGTGTGTACAGCCTTTGGGCAGTCGGGTGTCAAGACGCGGCCATTTTCACCTACACTCCCAGTGATGGATAATCTGGCTTTGTTTCTTATGGCTTCAGAAAAGGTCAGCTGGGTTGCATGGAAAGGAAACAGAAAGAATGTGGAGTGTTACAATATTTCTGTCTTTTCAACAAAATATGACACAACAAACACCAAGATATCAATAATTAGACATCTGCATTTTTTCCATATTCTTCTGGTCATATGAAAATTGCTTATCACAGGAAAGAAAAGCTCAACTACCTGGAAGAATAAATCACTCTAGAGTTTATGGTCCTATCTGTTTAAGAACTAATTCTAAAATCATAAAACAAGATTTTGTTTGACAAATCTGGGCAGGACACATCTTTTAACTTGCTGCACTCTACACCCTGGTATTTCTAGTCCAACTTAAAAGCTTCTTTAGGTTTGACAACATTCTTTATTTGGATCTTTTTTTCTTGTTATAAAATGTCTTAACAGTTAAATGATTATACTCTTAAAATTGTGATGAATTGTCTAACCAAACTATATATATATAGACTATTTATGACAGATCTTCCTGTTTTCAGAACACACATCTATCCCCAGATACTTTCATTCATTCACAGAAGCTATAGATATGACTCAGAATAGGACAATTAGTGACATAAAGTTCATTCTATGCCTACTATGGAAGTTAAAGCTCATATTTTAAGAAGCTTTAAGTGCTTAAAGGGAAGTGCACTAAAAGGGGCCATGTTTCAAAGCCTCATTGAACGGTCATCACTGGGGAAGTTCCCGGATTGATGTTATGGGGTCAGGTCTCTGAAATCCTCATTATACTCTTGTTCTATCATATTAGGTAGCAGGTAATAATACTACACTGAGGAGAAACAGGCAGTGTTATTATGAAAATCTACTTGCTGTTCATTCATTGCCTTTAAATTCTTTCTAGTAGCTGAAATTTAATGTTAACTCAAGAAGAAATAAGGTAAAGGAGATATTCCCTAAGTTTGTTGTGGCTTATCATAACTTTCTCATAACTCATGTTGTGTCTTAATTCCCTGTTGTGAATTTAAGTTTACCTAATTCTTTAGGAAATTCCATCCCTGTATTTATTCTGCCCTGTAACTTAAATATTAGAATAATGATGTATTAAATATGAAATAAAAATTGGATTAGAAACTGTTATAATGAGAAGGTTTTGAGATTAGTTACCCTGATAACTTCAGAAAGTTGAAATCAAATTGCTACTGATGTATGTATGATAAACACTGAGGTCATTATTATAGTTCACCTTTAGTGAACAGTCTCAAAAATTAAATTTTACTTATCTTTATAATCAGGAGTCAGGAGACAATCTCTATAGAAATAACTCATCACTAAATTAAAACAAACCAAGACGACAGTCTGAATTTGTTTTTTCAGATTCCCTTTCAACATTTAATGTTAAGTAAAATAATTATTTTTAAAAATCTATTAGTTTAGTTTTAAGTTTTTTTGAAGAGGAAATATTAAAATATAATTAATAAGAGCATTGTGATTTTTTTCAGAAAGCTTTTGACGTAAAATCTATTTTTTTCCCTTTATTTTCTTGATTTCCTTTATGAGGAAAAGAAAATATCAAAACAGGAAGTATTCCATGTACTCTCAAGTAATCTCTCCTTCTCTATAGATTAATGCAACTGAGTATTAATAAGTCTTTGACAACTGCTTATTCTCTCTTTAAATCTTAGTGTTCTTAGTTCTCTACATTCTTATTTCCTATACTTATATCTCCTGCTTCTTACATAAAATGTCATTTCTATTCATCTTTGTGTGACCCTGTTGAGACTACTAAAACTGGAAAACTTTCTTATAAATTTACTGTATAGTCTGGTTCTGGTTCTGGTTGGATGTTATGGCCAATGGCTGTGACCTTAATTAGGTGTTCCTTTGAGGGATGATCACTTTTAAAGTAGACATTCAGGTTTTGTTTTTGAAATTCTGATACAATATTATCTAAATTATCAGTCATTTTCATAATTATGGTCAATAGAATTTTTGAAAGGAAAAAGCCATTTAATATGGGAGTACAATGGAAAATGCTTGCTCTCGAGTCTTCTCTACAGAATCAGATTATTTCATTTGCTCTGAATGCCATTGTCTTTTAAAAAGTCATATGGATATGAATGCTTTATTTTTATTTGAAATTTATTGTCTTAAAAGTTCAGCTCTAAAAGAAATTCACTGCAGTACTAGGTTCTGACTCCAAAAACATTTATTACATGTGAATTTTATGTACATAGCCTGGGAATTCATATCTCTTTCTAGCAATTTCCCAGAACTTTGTATTGAACTAGCATCCATGAGTATTTCTAGAATTTTTCTAGAATGCATTTGTTATGCTAAAGAAAACTTTTAAACGATATCTTATGAAATTCATCACAGAATGAAGTCCAAATAATTGGCTCTGAAAACTCCTCAGATATTGTTTTTCGCAGTTTGGGAAAAATCTCTCCACAATTCTGTAAATATTAAGTTGAAAGCATTACTATAATGGCTAAGAAACCTTGACATCATCATAATTTGTTGTTCTGCTATTAGAAGACGTACTCTGAACATTCTGATCTGAGTGAATTGAGGATTTTGTTCTTAATTCTTTTTCACAAAATTTGGAAAGAACCACTTTGGCCTTATCTATGTACAGTTGTACTCAGTCACTGATTTCTAGATTATAGATAAAAGCAATTAGATCTTGGTTAAAAGGGATGGCTTTTGCTCTTTGCTTTAAGATACTAATAAGTATTTCAATAGCTTTTTTTTTTGGCCATGTCACCAGGCTTATGAGATCTCAGTTCCCTGACCAGGGACTGAACATGGGCTACAGCTGTGAAAGCCCGGAATCCTAACCACTAGGCCACCAGGGAACTCCCTCAATAGTTTTTTTTTTACAAAGAAATATCAAAATCAAGCATGTTTACCTGGCATAACCTCAGGTATACATCTTATTCTTATAAAAATTATATTGGGTTTGACTCTAGGGTACCTCAAGCACTAAGTGTCTCTTGGGAGTTCAAAGTTTCATTAGTCATTGTAATAGAATGACCATTATATATAATTTCAGAAAATGGGTTTTAGAGACCTGACTTTAAGAAAAGCAACAACAAATGCTTCCAGATCTTATTTTAAAACCATTTTCTATTATCAGAGGGAAAAAGTACTAGACATTTAGAGTGTTAAAAAAAATGACCTCCATCCTATATTATACTGAATGCTTATAATTTTTTATTGTCACATGATGAGAGGATGTAAGTGGGACTGATCTGGCTTACTTAAAAGCAATTGAAATGAAAACAAAAGTCAATAAATACTCACTGCAATTTTTATTTTTACTGTGTCTCTCCTAATGACATATATTGCTGACATCTTTGATGGAGAAATTGCCTAAAATGCCTGTTCACCTTAATGATGCTGTGAAAATAAAAGTTGAATTTCATCTAATAAATGTGAATTGTAATCAATATTCTGATGATCACTCCTGTCCAAAGGTCTGACTCAAGGACTACTGCCAGATGAACAAACAGCAGGGTTTCACTCTTTAAAAATATAGAAAGATGGCTAATATATATAAAACAAATTAGAATAGGAGCTAAAATTCATTGAGTGCTTACGATGTGCTTTGGAGATTTTACATATATTTTCTCAGAAAACAACACAACTTTATTAAAAATAGGCAACTGTCTAGGCTTTGATAATTTGAAACAGGTTTTATGCTTATTTTGTTAGCATTTACCTTAAAATTAGTTTGTTCCAGAGAAGATTAGCCTGTTCTGTGTACAAGGAAACCCAGATCTAATTTCAAATTTCTCCCAATTTTCAGGTAGAATATATTGTTTAAAACATTTTACAGAGCAATTCTGGAAGTTTGTTTTTGTCTTTTGAACACTTTCAATGCAGATATCTATTGGCAACATAAAGTTTTGAACAGTACATCTGCAGCCAGAGAAAACTGAACAGTGCACTGAAGTTTTAAAAAATGTAAAGCTCTAAATTAGAAGCAAGCAATACCACCACAGACAGGTCACAACACTGCATTTACAGAATGCATCACCCACTCACTGTAGTGGGCCCTAAGTCCTACCCCTAAATTTTAATACTTTCGGTTCCATATACGTTGTAACCTTCTCTATAGGTTGCTAAATTCTGAGTATTCTGCGAGGAAGTTGTGTTAAAAGTCTGTGCACTCTTTGCCACCTTCATTCTCTTCGCTTCTGCCCTGGACTTGTAACAGAACTCTATCAAAGCCACCAGCATTGCCAAGCCCAAGCCGCCAACCAGAATGTAGAAGACGCCTGCTACGTTGCTCAGGCTCAAGGCACTCGTCTTGTCCTGGGGGGGATAAAGACACTTGAGTTAACTGTGTAAAGTCACATCTAGAAGGTGAAAGAACACATGAAATCCAAACAGCTAATTAAAGTAAATGCTTAATTTAACCTGAAATTATTTAACATGTATAAGTCACTGGTATAGCTTTATGGATTTAAACATAAAGCTTATAGGTCTTGGCAGAAGTGAAGTTATGATGATTACCAATAAATTGTGTGTAATTACATTCAATAAAATCTATAACATTTTATCATTGCTAAATATACAATGAAAACCACTATACTTAGCTATATATAAGCATAGGCAGAAGTGGGCTTATTATTGTTAAATTTGAAAATGACATTTTTAAAACCCAGTTACATGCGAAGGAAACCTCTTTTGGCTTTCCCTCCATTAAAACATTTTTAATTTTTGATATTTCTTTTGAATAAATTTAACTTCATGCTTCCTACTTAAAGGACTAAGGGACTTTAAGCTAGCAGTTTCACATTTTGTTCATCATGACTTTACCAAATATATGCAAAGAGTGTGCTAGGGTACATGTTATTTGTTCTTTTAGTCACATCTGTTTAAGAAATCTCCTGGAAAATGTCATTTTAACATATTATATACTATTTAGGAATAACTATATATGCAACACATTGGAAACTTTTTAAAAAGATACTTTAAAAATATACAAATTTTTCCATGGTCAGTTGAGAACTAAATTTTTTTATGGGCAGATTTATAACTATTTTTATTGACTTTACAATATGATTCCATTTTACTTAAAAATGCTTGATATGTTAATATTTTAGTCATATTATTCTCCAGAGATTTAGAATATATATTATTTCATAATAAATTCAGAAATAGTCAAGCATATTATTGGAAGATATTAAAATTGTAACAAGAATTCATAATTTTTCATAAATTGTAAATATATATTATATAACATTATTTGAATAAGTATTTTGGGTAGACTACCTGAAGGATGCCCCGTGGTCAGCAGTGTGTTTTGTGCAAGCTTAAATAGTTTTATTAGGAGAAGGTTTAATTTTAAAAAGTACTATGTACACTGTCCTCTTAGCCATAACATCAATTGATTGGACCAAAAATTTAGGATAACTTCATTTAAAAAATAATCACTCATTAAGTACTTTTGCTTCTCTAACTTTACATAAGGGTTGGAAATAGCTATTTCATTATTTGGCCAAGCTTTTCTTATTCCACTCTGGTTCAAAGGCAGACAAAAGTGATTAAAACACAGGGAGAAGTCTGAATAGAGATCAGTTAACATTACTTTGTCTCTTTCTTAAATTCACTGAGGTTCTCTTATATATGTAAGTCACTTATTTAATGTCGTAGAATAACCAATAATTTTTTTCTTTCTAAAAGAAGATACAGGAAAAAAATAAATGAAGATTTCAAGAATCCTCAACAATGGCTTTCAGGCATTATGTCCTATTAATTTGTGCAGGTATTTAGATTCACTGATAAATTGCTACATTTTTTTCTTTAAATGAAAATATAACTGTTTGTAACGCTATTTTCATTTGTACTCAACATGATCAGGCCTATAGGTTCCTGCATTGTTCTAAAAAAATTCATGAATGAGATCTTAGAAGCTGAAGATATTATTCATAAACATGGATTTATTAGAATAATTTCGATAGAACAGAATTGGAAGGTTTACTGTTTATCAGAACAAAAGTATAGCAGGTCATCTTCAAACTAAAGTGGAATGCTTGGCAAAATAGTGACAAAAGATTGAACTTCTGAATAAAATATATTTAATATTTAAAGTATTCTTTCTGTATATGACTGCTGATCAATTCCCCATTTCCTGTTCTGAGAATACATCAATTCTTGAAATAATACATTTCATGGTCTTTGCCTCCAAAACAAATAAAAACCAAATCCGAAAGCACTATTTTTATTAGTGGTACGTATATTTGAGAATAATATAGGAATTTTATTATTTTATATATTTTTACAGTTAATTTAAGTTTATTTAAAAGCCTTAATGTTGAGGAGCAGTTTGCAATTTTCTGAAAAGATACTCCCTTTGGCTTAAATCTATGACATTAGTGTCTAGTTTAGGCAGTGTATAGAGAAACATTTAGTTTTTACTGTTTCCATATACTCTTGACAGTTGCTCCCATTTACTGCTTTGTGAACACAAGAGGAGGCCCCGAACTGCAGCGACTGACCTTGCTTCCAGAGTCCTTGGGTCCACATTCACCTTTATCGTACCACCATTTGTTTTTCAGCTTGTCTAAGACGCCTGCCTCACTGAGTTTCAAAACGGCAAGGTTTACAGGAGTTCTTCACGTGGAAAATAACATAAATAACATTATATATGTTATTTTATGTTATTCAAGTAAAACTACATTAGAATCGCATGGCAAAGTGACAGAGCAGAGGCCACAGTAGGTGTTATGTCTTGTACTGTAGGCCCAGGTTTCAAATCAGACATAAAACTGGGGCCTGCTCCATCGCTTTAAATAACAGGCACATACTGCTAGGGACGATTTTTAAATAAAATGTATGCAATTACTGTGAATCCAAAACCATTAGCCTGGATTGGGTTTCTTGAGCAATTTCAGTTTTCCCACCATAAACGTAGAGTCATTCAAAATCCAGAAGCTCCTTTTGTTTCTCTTTCAAAATTAATGGAAGTGGCTATAAGTTGACAGGCTTAAAATAGAAGCTAGATAGGACTGGTTTCATTTCTTGCAGGCATTATGATTCAGCTAGTGGAATTTTACTCTATGCCTTAAATGTATGGCTACAGTATCCATCATTAAATTGACTCCTTTGCCACTCTCATCCAAGACCTAATTGAAAGAGGAGGGTGAGTCAGTTGTTACTGACAAAGGGCCACCTCATGCAGAGGCAAGTCCTTATAAGACAAATATGTAAATCATTAGTTTAAAGTATAAGCCCATGCTGATATTTTCCTTCTGAATTGCAGTATTCAATTTAAATAATATCACCAGAAATAATTTTCATCTATCTTGAGTCTACCATATGAATATACTCTAAGGATAAAGTGCAGTAACTTTTATATATTCTATAAATTATTAGAACAAATACATGATAGGTTAGGGGTAACCAAGATTTTTATAAACAGACAAACTCCTCATACTATAAAATTCCATTTTTCTTTTCTACTGTCTTTGAGTCCTTCAATACTAAATATTATACAAGGAGTCTCAGAGAGGAAAGGTTCACTTGTCAGTCAGTGTCAGTGTTCTGAGGAATCTAAGAATTCTTCTGGCTTTCATTCCCATGTTAACCTCTGTGTGTGTAGAATAAAGCCTAAGAAGATGGATGGGAAGAAGTAACGCCTAGGATCTTCTGTTGTTGCTGTTTTTGTGGTTGTTTGGTTTTTGTTTCTGTTTGCTTTTACATTCAGAGAGAGACTCCTTGCATTCCTCTTGACATTTTTAAGGCTGCCACAATCATTTTGTCTGGCTGTATCTCCTAATGCCTCACCTCTTCTAGGAAATGTTGAGTGCATTTGGAGAAACACAGCATACATTTATTTGGTTACCAAGGGATTAATTCTATAAACCTATCTACACAGCTAGGTAATGCATTAATAATTATGGTGATGATGATTCCTAACATTTACTGAGCACTTACTATGTACCAGGGACTATTAAAAGTATTTTACGTGTTTAGTTACTATTATCACCTGTATTTTACAAATAAGGAAACCAAAGCACAGAGAGGCTAACTCATCTAGTCAGCTAGGAAGTACCTGAATCAGGGTTTGTAATGGTCTGTGTAATTAAAAATATTAACAACAGAAGACTTAGGAAATAGGGGTTTCTGGTTAAGACTTAGGAAATAGGGGTTTCTGGTTAATTGAGTTTTCTGATTAACAGTTAAACTAAAATCCATTTTTTGGGTGCTGTTGTTCTGAAAAAAGTTTCTAAAATATAAGTTTTTCTTTTTGTTTATCTGGTTTCTGAATTCAATTTAATTTTTGTATCACTGTCAAAAGATCTTACAAGGTTCATTGTTCAATTTAAACATATGCACTTGCCACATTCACAAAATATTATATTGTTTTTGGATTAAAATCTAATGTCAGCATGATTTAACGCTTTGTACTAAAAAACTGAGTTTGGGTGTGGGGTGAGGATTATGGCTAATTGGGGTCCTTGGTTAGCCCCAGTTAATATAGATTTTACTGTCTATAACCTCCCTACCCCCACATTACATCCCCCACTTCCATTTATGAAGAGATTGTTACAAAAACACACCTGAGCATTGGTTGGTGAACTGTGAACTCCTTGAGAATAGAAGCCACATCTCATTCATCTTTGTAAAATATTTACAAGGATATCTGACTCAGGGTAGGGGCTCTGTAAAATTATTACATTTAAATTATTCTGAATCCAGAGCAAGCATTTTTGTTTAACTGATACTAAGGGTTTTTAGGTCCCCAGGCTAGCTCACCAAAGCCTTTTTAACGCACATGTAAAGTACCTTATAGTAGTCTATATTGTACTTCTTGCATGGGTTGTGTGGGGAGGAGGAGGACTTAGTGCTGAAAAGAGAAGGAAAATGAAAGCAGTTTCCTTAAAGTTTCTTATAGACGGGACAGCTATTTTGAATCCAAAAATATGGATTACATCAGCAGTTCCCAATCTTTTTGTCACCAGGGACCAGTTTTGTTGAAGACAATTTTTCCAAGGGGTCGGGGGAAGGATGGTTCAGGTGGTAATGCAGGCAATGGGGAGCGGCAGATGCAGCTTGTTATTCACCCACTGCTCACCTCCTGCTGTGTGGCCTGGTTCCTAAGAGGTTGCAGGCAGGGTTGGGGACCCCTGGATTAAATGAAGACTGCCTTTGACTTATCTCTCTTCCCTCTTAAGGACAATTTCTCTTACCTGCTTCATTTTCCCCTTGCCTCTTTGTCCCTTCTGCTATTCACTCCAGTAGTCTGGTTTTAGAGGATAAGATTAGATTGGAATTTTGAATAACAAGTATTTATTAACAACCAGGCTTAATGGTCAACTGGTGGAATGTCAGGCACTGAGCAAGAAATTCATTACTAGGAGAGTCCTTCTCCAAGGGTTAGCTTCCCTTACTGGTATTTGTTTACAACATTTTTTCCTGCTTATGAATGCATATTTTCCATAATAATACCTTTATTATTGCATTGGTTTCCATGGCTGGGGAGAAGGCCATTTGAAAGGATAACATAATTTAAAGTCAGTAATGGGCTGTATTCTTCAAAATGCCAAATTAAAAACTGGGTATTGTGAGATTTACTATAATTCCTAAAGAACTCATTATTTGGTAACCACATTTACAAAATGACTTAAATATGAATATCCACATCCATGAGTATGCCTATTTTTTTATATATATATATAGGAGGAGAATAAAGTATAAAACAAACAGAAAAAAATCAATAATTTTGTAGATATTATTAGCATTATGGGTCATTGATGATTACAAGTATTGCCAAAATTTCCAACTAGAACCTGGATTAAACAACTCACATAAAAATAGGCATAAAGTTATGTGTATCGTTTGTGCTCAGACTAAATCATATCAGGTTAATCAAAGGGGATATGAGTTTTAGACTTTGCAATGAAACTTTTAAATTGGTCCATTGCCAATTAGTAAATTTCTGTTATTCACAAGAATGAGTATGAATTTCTTATGACCATAAAAAAGGCCACAGCACAATAACATTCAAAGGAGTAATTTTTCAAACAAATTCATCCCCTCCCAAATCATGCCTTTCCACTTTATCTCATTTAACATACCAGACCTTTTTCCTTATTTCTTCTGTGGAACCTCTGGCCTAGGGCTGCCTTGGTCATGCTCTGGGAATGGCTATCAGTTGAGTGGGGATGCTAATTATTTTGTGAACTGGAAGCTGCCACTGTGACTCTAAATAATTCAGTTGTTAATTATATTAAATCAATCAATCAACAGTGGGTATTTCTTCTTTTACCCATAGTTACTGGTGCATAGCCCAGGTAAAGCAGAACTTTAATAATGTGCTGCTGTATGGAATGCTGGAGATGTCTTTCCTTGTTATATTCCTGTAAATGACAGGTGGGTCAATAAGCCCCTCATTGGAACATAATTCATGTGTGGTACAGCTTTCCGTGCTTTCCCCCCTTCGCCAGATGAATCACTGTTAGGAAAGTTAATTTTTTCCTACTAAGATTCTGTATGTCAAAATCAGATCACACCAGATTATAGTATACTTTTGCTGAGATCACTGAGTGTGCATTTCACACAATGTGCCTTGTAGATAAACTGGCAGTATTTAATTTTCTCTTCTGCTTTGGCTTTACACTTAGCAAAGCCTTAAGAGCCAGGCTCTTCCTCCAATTCAGCACTTTTCTTCCTTTCACCTCTTTTGATAAAGATCAGGCCAAATGGAAGGGGTAAGGTAAGTTTTAAAAGAAAATCAGTCACCCATAGGAGCTACAGAACAAAAATTTAAAAGCAGCAACTGTCTCCTGGTAATTTACTTTGATTCTAAGTTAGGTCAGGCCATTTAAAATATCACCTTTTAAAATAAATGCAGAGTAGGGTATTATTATTATTACCTATTCTATTGGTGATAAATATTATATCAATATACAACCTACTAGAAATATTTTTCTAGTGTGAAAACAAAATTCCTGAGGGAAAATAGAACATACTGTAATTATATAAGTAATTAACATACATTTTATGTTAATTTTTATAACATTTTAGAAAATGCCTCAAAATACGAAATAACATTTTAGAATATCATCTTATAGTTCATGCTTGGTGAAAGTAACAGGTGAAAGTACAGGAATAAGCAGTTTGATTTTTGAAAACTACAAGGTTAGCTTCATATTTATTTCTTTGGACAACAAATATTTATTTGGTGTCCATTATGTACCAATGTTGGATGCAAACAGATTAAAATTCAATTGAGTTGTCCAATCCCTTACTTAAATAAATTAAAATGACTTTTGTTATGTAGATTTTTCCATTATGTGTACATTTCTGCTTCTGCTTGCTTATTTTTCTCTGGAAAGAGTCTAAGAGTCTTTAATATACACTAAAACAGGAATTATTCATTCATTTTTTTGTGGAAAATTTTATCTGTTAAGCAATGTTATACTTTGTTTATATTTGTGATAAAAATAAAAATTTCAAACAAGGTTTTTCTAATTGAATAGAATATCTTCAGTTTTGTTTTCTCTAGTGCTACTAGAGTACATTTTCTTCATTTCTAATTTGCATAGAGAAGTAGATTATTAGTGTAAATGAGCAATATTCTATTTATGTGTGTATATATGTATGTATTTATGTAATCATATTTTTATGGAAATGATCAGAACATTCTAGGCAAGTTGGGGCTCCAAAATATAAAAGAGTTAATACTTCTGAAGAAAACATACGGTTGCTGTCTTGAATGGAGATGTCTTAAAGGGGAACCATCTCAGAAGAATCCCTGATGCCTCTCTAGATTTTCTCTGCTTTTTTTCTCCAGGGACTCAGATTCTCCCTCAGGATAGGAGATGGATGATCAGAATTGGGTCCACACAATTCTGTGTCTCCTCCTTTTTCATGCCTCCTTCTGTGGTCAGAATATTCATTTTGCAAAATATATTTTTTTCTCCTCCTGCAACAGGGCTGTCTATAAGATGGAAATATACAAGTGAGCTGAATTTGAAAGTCTTTTCAGATCAGGATCGAGGGGGAAGTTACCAGTATTGGAAGAGGTTGAGGTTCGCAGCCTCCTTGACAGATATACCCTTTAAACAGAGCATAATTCTCTGGTTTTGGTGGCCAGGCAAGTGAGAGAATTTGTAGCCCAACCAAGAACCTGAAGATGAGCAGGACTACTTGTTTTGGGTAATTCTCTAGAATTTAAAAGGAAGAGTGTATATTTAAAATTTTTCAATGTTCTTACATACCAGTTGAAGATATGTAAGGAAGAAAATTCAGTCAGAATATTCCCACCTCTGGACTGTTTCCTTTACATCTATCCATAGTGAAGAGTTCTGGAACACTAGTTAATAACTTCTGCTTAGAAATAAAAGTAAAACATTATTTTATGACGCTGGAAATATGACAGGGATGCAGTAAAGATAAAGCTGAGTTGGTCTTATTTTTGTAGCCGGATCTTTCTTTAGTTTGATCCATTAAGGAAGGCAAAAACTGTCTAGTTCATATGATTACCTTTGATTTGTTATATAACTTGCTATTTAAAGGAAGCCTGAGAGTTTTAAGTGGAGAAATGTCTTTCTGGTAGGTACCTGATTTAGTGGAGTCAGATTATTGTTGTTACTTAAAAACATTTTGTGGCAGCTCTGGTGAGGAAAACAAGACAGACTGAACTTCTCTGTTCTCTCTCCTCTTCGCTAATTGCTCTTTCAAAAGCCTGCTTTCCAAAACTGAGGTTCCTAGGACTATTTCTGATCCATAACTTCTTCAGAGCCAGAGATTTTCAGTGACTATTTCAGTTAAGTTTGTTAGTGTGTCCCCAAATTGATATTGTTTGCAAATATTTTTGCTTTGACAGTAATTGCATACTTAAGTTTGTGAAGGGACTTGACTAGCAACTTCGGTGGTATTAGTAGGTCTAAATTATGTCTCCCAGCAGATGCACCTATTACTTTACATACTGTTTACCCGCTTTTGGTGACATTGAGGCTAACCTTGGAGTCACCTCCCCCGCTGCCACATTCTCCTTTGTCGTACCACCATTTGTTTTTCAATTTGTCCAAGAGGCCTTGTTCATTCAGTTTTAAAACTGCGAGGTTAACAGCATTTCTTGAAACGATAAAACATATTTTGTAAGAAACTGCACAGCTGTTAAGATGTTAGAAGGAATGAGGATTTAAGCTCTTTTATAAGCTTCTCTCAGACGCTAAATAAACCTCTCATTTTGTCATCCTGCAGCCCCTTCCACCAGGCAATTGTAATTTCCTTCAAAGTGTATTAAACCTGTAGCATTTGGTGTTGTTCACTTTCACAGTTCATTTCTTGTCAAGTAACTGACATCAACATCAACCAATTACATGGATTTTTTTTTTCTTTTTGCAGAACAGTTAATATACTTGAATTTACTAGTAATTGAGAAAGAATTGTGTCTTGAATTCCTTTGCCTCTAAGAATGTCAACGACCCATAAGAGACAAATGAAAATTCATTCCCAGAAGGAAAAACATAATTGCATAAACAAATCAGCAAATCAGCCACTAATTTTTGTGTACTGATTTCCTGACAACAAAGAGTATGGCTTAATTATTATTCCTTTTATTTTTTGTGTTGGTTCAGTTTCCTGGGCTGGAAGTCATAGAATAGTCAAGAGAAATGTAGTAACAGCTCTCAGGGAGCTTATATTTGAATTTCATGTTGATTCTTAAAGTCACTAGATGCTATTTAGAAACCAGGATCATATATCCAATTTGACTGTTTAAATTATGTAATTAAACCACAGGAAGTCAGGCTGCATTTGATATGGACTTTGCAAACAAACACTATATTAGATTTCCTCCATGTTTATCTCTTTAGGGGAATAAGGGTAGCACATTCTAATTATTCTCTAAAAGGATTAAAAAAATGTGTCATGGGTTTTGCCTCCCATAAAACAAAACAATCTCATGTTAATGAGTAACATTTGAACATTGATTTGCAAGTGAAATATCATTTAGTTGATTAATAAAATGTCACATTTCACCACAAATCAGCTTATTAATGTATTTATTCTTTTAAAATGTTTCTGTAATATTTCAGGTAAATGATGTGCATTTTCCAGTGTTGTAATGGTCTGATCCACTTGGAGAGTAAACATTTCCCATGAGTAAACCTCACACTCTGAGAGGATTAACACTTTTTAAAAGTTAGACTACCATTTATTAAATGCTAAGTAAATGATTAGCTGTCCCCACATTTCCAAGTAAGTCCCATGTTAGTGGTGTAAAATAATTAATATACTTCCTGAAGTGAACAATACCAAGTTGTCAGTTTAATCACCAAAAGGACCAGACTGAAATCTAGGGATGAATGAATATTCAGTGAAGCTAGAGCCATCTATTTTTTAAAAATGCTGTTGGGAGAAAAGAGTTGTTTTAATTTATTTTATGTCCATAAGAAGCTAAATATATTTGTCTTTCAATGAAGTGAAGCTAACAACTAAAGTTTTCTATTTTGGATAAACTTAGTTTTATAATCCACTTTAGTCTTAAACATTTCTATTAGATTTTTTTCCAATAACGTGGTATCCCAATTATTTTATATGTTGGTTTAGACCATTCCTTTGATAAAACTAAAATCATTTCATGAGAGGGTTATTTAACATGGTTACTAGCCATGTCCAAAGACAGTTTCACAGCACAATAGAAAACAAAAAAGCAAAATTAAAAAATGGATAAGGAAAAAAAGCTTTATGTTGAGAAAATTGTTTGGAATAAAGCTTTCTACAAAGTTATTCTAAGACATTGTCTTTCTAACAACATCTAATAGGCCATGTAAAAACAGTTCAGTTTCACACTGCTATCCTTATATATGTGTGTGTATGTATCTATATTTGGTTAATATAATATACTTGACCCGTAGGTAAGTCACTGCCCAGTTCACAATCCACATTTTCCTGTGGTCCTTCAATAGAATTCACATAATACTATCACATGTAAAATTTACTTTTCTTAAATGAAGGCACTTTGTAATTAATATTTAGAGACAGTCTTTAGGATTTCAAGATTTCTTTGCCTATTAAAAGTGCGTGCTATTTTCTACAGTTGTCTGATTAAAGATGTAATTTCTCTATGTAATCAGTTTAAGTCTAAAGGCATCCTTAGATTGCTATTTAAAATGCAGCATAAACCACATCTGTAAGGACTATTTGAACATCTGTTCTATTTTATAGAATGCATCACTTTTACATGTTATTAATAAGAATCATCAACTGACTTTTAAAATATACATAAAGTTACTTTACTCAGTTTTCTAGACTAGTTTGAAAAGTATTTTTTTATCCAGGCAAAAAGAAAAAGGAACCCTGAAGGAATAATTACAAGCAAGCCTAAGGAAGTCATAAGGAGTCAGGTAAATAAGGGACATAGACAGCAGATCCTTGCTGCAGCACATTTTACTATTACTTTGGAATCCCCTTCATACATTTCAGACATAGATTTTGAAATCTATGTCAGAAACTCATATTGATGATAAGGATATTCTTGTCCTGATTAAGCATCAGAGAAGCCATAATAGTGATCTGCCAAGCAGAAAAAAGAAAGAAGAAAAATATTGTGGGCTATTTTTTACATTAATTATTCCTTTCATTCTATTAAATGCAGCTTTTACAGAATAAACTCAATTGAAATGGATTGCTTTCATTTTAAAATGGAAGGAGAGGAAGAAACAACAATAAGTGATCATATTTTTGCTGTAAGTGTAAACCACATTTGAGAGCCCAGGTATGTTGACAGTGACCTTTTATAGACTGCAATAGGACCCAGGTAACATACTTATTTGCCTTTTCCTTTTATGACTTAGGGGAATCCTAGGTAAGAAAAACCCCTCTCCAAATAGCTTTTTTCATAGTGGTGAGGTGATGGGGAACTTAATTCAGGCCTGGAACAAAAATGCTCACCCAGACAAATTCCAGGACCTCTGGAAAAATTCTAGGGTTTTTTACTCCTGAAATCATTCAATTGAGTTTGAAATTATGAAAATCCAGCTCCCATTGCCCTAGCATCTGGGACCCATTTTTGTTAACTAAACAAAAGCTTTAGAATGGGAATTAACAGACCTAAACTTTTACCATTTATTAATTTTGAGTAAATTAGTGCAAATTAAGATTTTCTTGTTGAAACCATGATTAATTTAAGCTATTTATCTCTTACTCTCTATATTTCCATAAATAATTTATCATTAAATTCTATAGATTTAGATATGCTTTTATGTTTATTTTATGCCTCACTCATTGTATTTACTTCTAGACCATAATTATTATAGTATAATTTTTTCTGTTGGTGAGATATTAAAGTTTACATCTGATAAAATGTCTACCTATATAAATAGAAATTTTTAAAAGTTTGTTTAGTAAAGTATTCTTATGATTTCCTGGATTTGAGAATATTATTGTAAAGGACTGATATACAAGCCTTAGACTTAGTCATTGTTTGCACACAAGATATTCAGGGTATATATAATTTGTAGAATAAATAGTTTGCAATATTATATTTAATCTGGTTAAAACAAATTCAATTACATTTCACTTAGTAGGTTGAACACTTCATTATTGTCCCTGATATTAATAATATATGGACCTAATGGATTTTATTTGTCTAAACTACTGTGTAATTTTGCTAATGCTTTATTATCCTTATAAAAGAGGACCCATGAATTATATACACATGAGAACGTCTCTTTAGTTTTAGGCCTGTACTCTTTTAACTTGAGTGTTCTCTTCATACTAAACTCTCTATAAAATTTAAATATCAGGTGTTAAAATGTCCAGAATATTTACCTGAATGATGCTAGAAAGTTTTTTTGTAGTCCTGATAAATTTTAATATATTTTTTAAAAACTGAAAAATTATGTGAATCAACATGCAATTGTGTAAAACACATAGGAAAATCCTTTAAAACCTGCAAAGGACATTGGTAGACAATTTATGCAGGAAGAAGTACAAAACCATATAAAAATAATTCAACCTTACTTGGAATTAAACTAATGTGAATTAAAGAAATGCAAATTCATTTTTTTGCTATTCATATTGGCAAAGATAAAAGTAAGGATAATGTTCAATACAGTCAAGGATTTAATGATGTCCTAATACACTGAAAATAGAATTTAAACCAGGAAAGAGAATAATATGGTTTTGTACAACAAAAACTTAAAAAACAATTCTTACCCTTGAAAATTATTGGCAATATTGAAAATTATTGATAATAATTCCCCTTTGAGGAATCAATCCTAAGAAATTAATCAGTGATGTTGACAGAGTAACATAATAAATATTATAGTATATTTATATAGCAAAACGCTGAAAGCAATTTATATGCCCAACAGAAAGGGAGAAGTAAGTAGATTTTAGTGTACAGCAGTGGTTTTCAAGCTTGATCTGAGTGTCAGAACCACTTATTACAAATACAGATGTTCAGGGCTAAACTTGCTGTATCAGAATCTTCTGAACTGGGGGCAGTGTATCTACATTTTTGCAAAGCTCTTGAGGTGTTAGTATTGGTAAGCACCAATAATCCATATGACTGAATGTTTAACAATCATTACACGATTTTAATGACCAGGGAAATGCTTAATGTTGAGCGAAAAAAAAGAAACAAATTTGTATATTCATTGTGATCTTAATGTGATCATTGTTAAACAATGTGATCATTGTTTGTTCTTTTCCAAACAAGTATTAGACACTTTAAGAAAAAAGTCTTTTTCAATGTTTTGTAGTAATTTTTTAAAAGGCAATTAAAACAAATCTTCCATCATATTTACATGTTTACTCTATCGTTTTTTTGAAATCAAACTAAAATTCCAGACTGGAAAACTCATTTGATTTAAATTTTGTTATGCAGCAGGTAAATATATGCAGAAGTTTTTCTAGGGCCACTCTAATAAGAAAATAGTAATTTCATGAAAAATAAATAATAAACAACTCTATAGATTATTCATTCTGATATTTAAATGATGGTCATATTGTCAGTATTGTAACAGGTGTTACGTACATGGAAGTCCATCCCATATACAAGATGAGATAGGTAGACATGAGCAAATATCACAGGGGATTTTACTTTTGTGGTTTAATGATGTCCCCCTCATCCCCTCCCCATTCCCACATAAAGATAGCTAAAGAAAATTAGCAGGAAAACAGAATTTTCAACAAATCCCAGAACTTTGTATATAGTCAGTTAATAACTAGCTGAGAAAAAGAACTCTTTTGTCACTCAAGGAAATATAAAAAGTGAATAAAAATCAATAGGCTGTCAAATAATAAGAAGTTAACTAAATATATCTGATTTAAGGAAAGGTATTTGCTTTCACAGTTCTACCGTTTATCAGCTATTTAGGCCTGGAAGACTAATTCTCAGCATTTATCAATGTTCCACTGTTTTCAATTTAACTTGTAGCTATGCTATTACTTTTTTCCCCAAATTATTCCTTCCAGTAAACAATCACAAGGCTCTTTTTGCTTCATTGGATTTGTGCACTTTTTTCCAAAGGCAGAATTTGGGCTGCGTTGCTCTCCATATATATACACATGCAAACATTTTTAGAAAAGTTATTAAGTTTTCACTCCAGTTTGCTTATGTGATGACAGGTAAGATTTGCGTAAAATGGCACTATTGATCGGTAATTTAATATCAAAATTCAGAGGGAAATTTTTTTTTAAGGGGAAAGACAATTCAGACCCAGCAGGGTTTATAATGAGCATTTGAAAACCACTTTGATAATGAGGGATTTATTGTCTTTATTTTGGATTTTGGATGACATATATGCAGTTAAGTTAGTCTATAGAAATGTTTGTATTTCATACTTCAATTGAAACAAAAAGAACTGAACAAATTGAGTTAATACCAGGCTAGATTCCAAGAATTGTCTCTAAATTGTGTTCTTTGAAATTTGCATGACTAATTCCTATTTGAGAACTAGGTCTGAAGAATGTGATGTTTAGAAGGATCACTATGATATTTGTGAGGATATCTGCCAGTAAAATTAGTCAGCACACTAGCTAGAGATTGTGATAAATAAAACATTTAATTGTATTTTTATTGTTGAGTTTTTTTAAATGTAATATTTACAAATATTTCATGCAGTCTAGTTTCTTGACTTTTGTCAATTTTAGGTCACAGAGTAGAATTTTCTATCCTCCTTTGGTCATGGACTTCTTTTAGGAGTCAATGAAAGCATGGATACTTTCTCAGGAAAAATGCATAAATGTACAAAATCCAGATTGATATACAATTTCAGGGAATTGCTGGGGAACAAAATCTGCCACCCCCAAATATCTCTGGACTTCATGACTCTTGGTTTAAAATTTGGTAGAGTACTACTTTTGGTTTGTTGATCTTTTTTCTCCCAAGGATGGTCACTGTTTTTCTTTGTCTCTTTTGTGTCATTTGTTATAAGGAGAAAACCATTGGTCTGATTAAGTTTTCTTTTTCTCTTCTATGCCTTGAGAGTTTGGTTTATATACTAATGAGAAAAATCTCTCTGGTTTCTGCCATCCAAAAGGTGCACATACCAGTGTGCATTTGGCAGCCAGTTAAATAGGCTGGGATTCTGAGCAGTCTCTTTGTCCAGCTGTGCCAGCTATCAGGGGAGTTTTGTCATTAGGGGTCCAGTCCATAAGGGGCCTTTATCTTCTCAAACTTTCTTAGACTATTTTTAGAAGTGATCCTTTGGAAGATGGGAACTACATCATCCATGCCCTCACTTCGGGGTGTCTCTTGTGTCCGTGGTACCATGGTCTGGAAAGTTACCTCGGGGGCTTTCCATAAATTGGCTTATTGGTTTGAATCACTATTAAGATCCTACTCATCAATGGCCAGATGATGGATCCTTTGAATTGAAAAAACTTCTAAATTGGTCAATTTTTAGAAAGCTCTCATCATAAACAGCTATTTTACTGGTACCTATGGAAAGACCAAATTAAAACGTGGATACAATGATAGATAACAGCTAACCTTAAGAACTCTCTTAGTTTTAAAAATGAAACAAAAAACCTGTTCAGGAAGCCTTATTAAATTTGTGGCCTCTGCTTCCCCTCAATGGGTCTTACAGATGTTAATAAAAGCATTAGATTAATTAATAAGAGAATTGAGGAGAAAGAGACTCTTCCCAACAAGATGGAAATTTTTAAAGCGTTGTTAAAAAATAAAATAAATAAAGCAAATATTGAAAGTGGTGGAATAAAGAGGAATCAGAAAGGGAAGAGTCATGGAACTCATCACAGCAAGATGGAAATCTTTAGATGGTTATTAAGAGTTGGGATAAATAAAACAAACATTGATGGGATCAAAACAAAGGTTTTTAATACAGCACTACCTAGGATTGTGTGAGCCAAAGGGACCCCCTATTGGTGTTCCCTGACATTAAAGGCCACCAAACAAATCTGCTCTAATTACCCCAGTTTGGATAAATTTAAAAAGCTTGAAGGAAAAAATTACACTGAGAAACCTGACCAGCAATTGCTTGGCGCAACAGTTAGGCCAATTAATCAAATCAAAGATTGACAAAAAGGCTTGGGTCCCTTGGCTCAACCCCTTACTGGGGTCCTCAAAGCCTTTTATACAGGAATGAATAAAATGGCTGGGGGAAAAAAAGGAAAAGTTTCTGGGACTCCTTGTAAGACTGAGACTTGTTGATAGCGTCCTAATGGAAACTAAGGTTAAAAGTATAAGAACTGATAGAACTAAGATGAAAGTTTATCAGAAAATTGGTATATTTGAATGGGCTTTATGTAAGATGGTAGCATCTCTTTTGCCTGATTGCATTGTGGGGATGGACACTTTGTCTTCCCTTGCCTGGTATTGTAAGACAGGGCAGGTAAATCCACCCTTTAGGCAGTGTTAATTGAATATGCTAAAGGAAGCCAATAGGGTTGCCTGAGCCCACATAATATGAGATGGAAATTGGGGGCTGATATTTAGGGGCTAAAAGAACAACTAGTGGAAGATTTTGCCCCTAGAGTGAATGGGTATGGGGTGGCCTTGTGCACTCAGAAAGATGAAATTTATTGAATGCTTTGTGCAGACTTTTTGAAGGCACGATGCCTTGAATCCTAAATTTCTGGAACATAGAAATCTTTTGGTTTCCATTTTAGTTGGAAATCTTCTCTGTGATATTAAGAAGCAAATTAAAGAAAATGTAGTTGGATGAACAGATCAGCTGTTTGATATTATTTCGGCAGCAGCCCAGTTCTTAGGGGAAATGGAAAGCAACCACCTTTGTCTTGCAAATCTCTACAAAATCAGAAATGTAAATACAGCTCACAATGGCCTGAGACTGAGCCTGGTTGACTCAATCAGGTAGAACCTGAAACACCAAAGAAAAAAAAGAGATCTTTTAAAAAGTACAATCTGCTGGAAATGCTCCCTCACACAAAATCTAATTCACAGCCTCCTTAAAGATTTATCAAGGACAAATACAAGTCTTAAAAGTCTTTTCCACATAGTAAAAAGCCTTAGAAATCTGAGCAGATACAAATTTATTCCAATTGTTATTTATAAACCAGTGAGTTTTGTGTTGTACCTAATTCATGACTAAACTTTTACAATGAAAGCTATGACATCTCTGGTTGTGTCTATGTCTATGTGTGTACATTTTAGATATGGTATTTTTGTATCTCTGAATGGTATTACCAAAATTAATTTGTAAAGAGCTCTTTTTAATTAACTTAAAAGTAAGCACTTATAAATTAAACATTTCTAAATGTAGTAGAAATGAATCCAAATACTTTTCAAGTGTACCTGATCTAGGATTAATCTTTAATAAATAAAAGCAAGTTTAAGTTTGTTGGTTTAATTAAACAGGCTTATCTTGAGAGTTATCAGCATTAAATGTAAATTAAACACATTCTACCAGGTTTACCACAAGTTAAATACTTTCAGTTATCTCTGTTACAAAATTTGTCACCAAAAAGGATAAATTTTGTATGATAAAATTTTCATAAGTAATTAAATAAATTTAAATAAAACAAGAGTTTTTAGATGAACTCTTTAAGAATAATTATGTTTCATGGCATATCTACTTCAAAGTAATTTCCGCAAATTTTATTGGTAACTTGAAGCTTTAGAGTTTTGCTAAGTTAAATGATGGGAATACATTGACTGTCTAGATCATTTCTAGAGAAGATAAAATACTGAAATATTAATTGTTAAACAAATCCAAGTCTACTTTTGTCTTCTTATTACAGAAAAACTAAAGATGTTGGGTTTTTTAGAAACATGTCATGCATCACATTGAAAAAAAAATTATGCTATAAGGAAATGTAAGTTTTTGGAAATTATAAAATGTATTTATAAGTTTTCCAAAAAAAAAAAAAATACTGCTATAACAGTTTACAGTTGCTTACTTCTTAGTTTTCACTAGAAATTAAGGTTTCTAAGGGTTACAAATTCTAATTAATCTATATAATTAAAAATACTAAAACTAATAAGGAAAACATCTTCATATGTAAGGAGAAAAAAAGTATGAGTGGAAATGTTTTTTGTTAAGGAAAAAAAGTAATTTTGTCCTAAAGAGAGGTTAAAAAAAGAGGGAGAGAGTAAAAGAGAAATCACAGGACAAAATCTGAAGGTGAAAAAGGAAGTTATAGAAGATTTGTGGAAAAGGAACCCTGTGAAGAGTTTTGTGCTTGGTCAGGCCTGGTTAAGATTAAAATAAATTTAATTGAGTGAATTAATTCTAATGTTAAAAGTAAGCTGATGCAAAATTAGAATTTGGTTTTCTCTCTCTTGTTAGGAAGACAAATTTTTCTTGGAATATTCATCTACTTTGATAACAGATTGTAAAATTTCTTACCTTTCAAGTAACCTGTTGTAACTTTCTGTATTTACTTTTGAAATCTTTTATTGTCACTTTGATTAAGTGAATAAGTATTGTTTCAGAGTGACCTATAATCCTATTTGACCAAGTGTTTTAAAATCTTTTGATATCTTTGACAAACTTTCCTAAATCAAAATTCTAAATAAAGTCCTTTTGACCTCTAGCTAACTTTGGGATGTTTCAGAGGGCCCCTGAAAAATCTCAAAGAGAGATATTAAACTAACAAACATAGTATGTCAATTTACATGGGAAGCATTGTCAAATGAGAAATGATAAATCTTCTTAGGTTATATTGTATGGGTAAATTTTATTAATATAAATGTTCTAGAAGTTATATGAAATTCCTAAAATTCAGATATGTCCTGGTATTTTATCATTTTTCTAGTTATTATCTTAAAATGTTGTATGTCACAGAAATAGACAAATTTCCTTGTCAATTGCATTGCAATCAGATTTTTAATTTGTCTTTTGTCATTTATAGACAGTTATTGTTTTACTAAAATGCTTTTACAAAATGAAGATCTTCAAGATGATTCATAGAAGGGATTTTTGGACAAATATAAGTTTCTGATAACTTGCAGATCATACCACTAAACTAGTAAGAAATTATAGAATTCTAATGAAAAACCTAATGGCTTCATAAAACTGCTAATAAAAGATCAAAATCAATAAGAATAATTATATGGGACTGAATGAACTGATGAATATGATTTATAATTTTTATGACTTTTTGTCTGAAATATTACTGGCTTTTTAATCTTTGCTTTCCAGATAAAAAGAAATATTTCCTCTTATATTAACTATAGCTTATAGCAATTTGGTAAATTATACCTTTGTAGATAGAATTGAAACAACTTTTTCTGCCTACCTGATCCCTACAGAATTTGGAAACTCTTAGTGAGTATTCTTATTTTCATGGCAATATATTTATTTACACATGTTCACTAAGAATGTATTCTTGTATTAGAACACAATTGGAAACATTGGTTATATTACCAAAGCTTTGACTGGAATGTCATCTTTGAGAATATGCATAGAATCAGATATGACCAGACAGCTTTAAGGAACTAAGATTGACTTTATGGAGCCATAAAGCCTTTTGGAAAAACAGCCTGGTACCTTTTTTACAGGGTTCCCAGCAGCCTTACCAGGTGAGTAAGGAAGGTCATTTCCTGACAGGCACAAGAACCTCAGGATACTTTCGGGACATCAAGAAGAGAAGGATTCACCCAAATCTATATATATTACAGGTAAATCTGATGTCAAGTACTTGGCATGGCTTCATGGTATGAGAGGCATTTAAAAATTCAATCTGGAGATTCCTTTGAAAAATTCCAGCAAAGCAGATTTAAAAGAGATTATATGGTCAATTACTATTCTTGCTGGACTTAGGTAAATAATCAGGCCAAGTTTAATGACACTAAACTTATTTTGCAAACAAATTAGTCTTAATTTGGTTTTCTTTGATAGAAATGAGGGTAATTTTTAGAGAAAAATGTGTGTTTCAGCAGAAACTATAATCTATATGTATAGATCCAGTCCTACAAACTGGACTGGATCCTGAATTCATATAGTTTCCTCAAATATTTGGCTACAGCTCTTCAAACTAATGTTTCCAATTTTTCTCCTGCTGCTCCTTTTCACTTGGAATCATTGAGAACTAAAGCTGCCCTTTTCCTGAAGCCCTGCAAACTGAAGCTGAACAACTTGTTATAAACTTTAGAAAGATCACCATAATTGTCTATATTTAGACAAACCTCTTGACTGTTGCTGTGTAAGCTTCTTGGAAAGTTTACCTGAACACCCAATGACATCACTGAAGACATTTCAAACTGTAAAAGATGCTTTGACCCTGATATCTAGAAATCTTGATTGGCAGCTCTCAGGACTCAGACACTGGGTTTAGAATTTGCTCGAATCATTAACCTTTGTTTTTCTTTTGTCTCCCCACAAATACCTCTTATTAAATATCTAATTTCTTGCACCCTATAGGCCTAACTTTGAGAGCCTACCTGCATCACAGACTCCTGAAATGAACTGACTTATTGTCAGGAATATGAGACTAATTGGATGAGATATAAAGCAATATATCTATTCAACTTCTGGACTATGAAACTTCTAGAAGTTTCAAAGGCGAGACTGTAGGGGAACAAAATCTGCCACCCCAAAATATATCTGGCATGTGAATTATTTCAAGCTGAAATCAATCAAGGCCCAAAAGACTCAGGAAGAAACTTTGACCTTCTTGTTAACTGCCTTAAGAATTTAGATAGAGGGCCTGTTATAGTAATAGAGCTATCACCAGAGAAATCTGCAAAGAATATGGACCAGGTGTGGTGGGGGTATCCTTAGAGATCAGAGGCCGCTCATTGTACCACTGAGTCTCCAGTGTAGCCACTCAGTCTCCACATGACCCAAGCATTTGTTTGCCAAATATTTGCTTTTCCATCTCTATGTGAATTGTCTTCCTCACCCTTTGAGGTCCCAAATCACTACCTCCAACATCCTCTTTTGTCTTTAGCTGAAGATTGCATTTAAGGTGAGGGTTTGGGCCATTTTGGCAAGTTAGTCAGTTTTCCTGGGTCTCTCCCATGTATACATGTTATTAATCTTTTGCTTGATTTTTCTCCTGTTAATTTGTCTCGTATCAATTTAATTCTTAGACCAGCCAGGGTAGAGGAAGGGTATCTAACCCTCTCTGACAATTCTAATAAATCTATTTTAAAATTAATTAATGATGATTTTCAAGTATGCCTATTAAAGGTAAGAGAAGTAAAAATATTTCTATGACCCATGGTGGCTCCAGAATTTTAATAGAGAAGAGGTTTTAAGACTGTGATTTGGCAAGAAAGAATTTCCAAGGTATTAACTCAATTTGTGATCATTCTGCAAGCACAACATATATGGGTTTTTTTAAAGGACTGTCTGTTAAATCAATAAAAATTTTAAAAAAACTGTCAAAAGATATTATTTACCCTTACATAGTATTTAGAAAATATAAATTAATCATATTAAATAATGTAAATTTTATTTTATTTGTGGTGGCCTTTGAGTGTGCTATTTGAGATTATATGGGATAAAGTCCCTGCCCTAAGCCATCCCATTGTTATCATTATCTGTTATCAAATTGTACAAAAGAGGGCTTTATTTCAAGGTGAAGTCACAATTACCAAGATTATGAAGTGCTTCAAGTTATCTCTAGATATCATTCACTTTTTAAGTTGTGATTATCATCATTCTAAAATAAAACTTAAAAAATACTAGGCCTTTCACAAAGATGCTTTGTCTGGACTGTCATTTGCTGTGTGTACTCTGCCCCATCCCTGACTTTAGATTCTTGCATCTCCTAGACCATTCTCCTTATTCTCTTTATACAATTTCCAGAATTCTAAACCATTCCATGAACCATGACCATGTTTCCTTTTTCCATCCTTTGCTGATTCTTAAAAATGTCCATTGATTGCTTTAAAGAACTAGAATCCTACAATATTTGAGTCAAAATGTGGTTTAGAGGTTGTCTCCAACTTTCTCATTTTACAGATGTGGTCACTGAGGTCTAATGAAAGTTAGGTGACTTGCTCAACAAAGCCCAGCTGGGACACAGGTCTTCTGCCTTCTAGTCCAGTGCTCTTTTCCACAGTACTATGATATCTTTGTTCCTGTCTTCCTTTCCTGTGTAGTTAAACTATTTGCTCATCCCTCCTATGGCTCTCTAAGGAAACTTTTCTTTTTCCTGAGAAGTTTTTCAGGCTTGGTAGGGGTTACCCATTGATTAAGCTTTGACTCATATTCCCTGCACTAGGAAGGTGGCACCTCCTGTTCTCTCTGGCTAAATACTCCTTGAGCTGAGATAAATTCAAAGGTAAGTGATCTTGTCAACTGAATTGATCCTTCCTAAATATCCAAGAAGGAAGTACAGTAGATGACTTTCTTTAGAAAACAATACTAACAGCCTAAATGATGACTTGATTTCATTAGATGGTAACACTTATTTTCTCTCATGGTTAAAATAAGATAGGTTTATTTTGATGCATACAAGGTTCTTAATGATTTAAGTGATAATATTTTATGATACCTAATCTTGGATCTCCAAGAACACCATCATAATAAAGCTTCAGTATAGTGAATTAGAAGGTCACAGAAACTCAAGTTTCTTTGAATTCTCATTTCCCCTCATCTTTGAATTCTCATTTCCCCTCCTTTCCTATAGTCAATTATCCATTAAGAACTGTTTTTCTGAAAAGTGTACCCTAAATTTATATTTTCATTTCTATTACACTGGCATTGCCTTATCAAAGCCTTTATCACCTGAGACAAGGATCCACTGACTCTCTCAATCCATTCTCAGATCCTCAGAGTCAGAATAACCTTGTTTCTCTGCTTGCTTGTAGTGCTTTGGCAAAAACCTTCAGTGATTCCCGATTGCCTTCAAAATACTATTCTATTCTAGTTTTTCTGGAATTCAAGGCTTCCCAACAATTCAGTTTACATATATCTCTAAAATATAATTTCATTATATTTTGTTGAGCCAGACTCTGTGTCAAGTTTGCTGTATTCTCACTGAATCCTCATTGAATCCACATGGCTAGTAAATGGCAAAGATGGAAATAAAACCTGGGTCTGTCTAACACAGTAGCCCAGCCTCTTAACACCCCTAGTTTCCCAAACAGAACTTCTCTGCCTCCAGCCAGTCTTGTTTCCTTATAGTCCCAAATACGTTTTATGCAGAATCAATTCCAGTCTCACGATAGAAAGTTTATCAGGAATTCCCCTTTTTTTTCCCTCTTAGCTTTTCTAAATTCTTATCATTTTCCAGTAATCGCTCATTGACTTATTCATTCAAGTAATATTTATCAACTATTATATCTAAACCTATTTTATCAGGTCTTTCCCAAATATTCTAGATTCTAATTATCTCCTGCTTCTTTAAATTATCTATTTTCAGAAGCACTCACATTTGCTCTGAGTCATACATTCCTTTACAATGTTAGCTGTTCCTTTTTTTTCTCCTTCTTGGAGGACAGCAGCTGTGTCTTATGGTACTTTATACCAGTCTCAGTCTTAATGCAGGGCAAGAAATATAGTAGGCATTCAATAACTAAATGCAGAATTGATATCTCAGTGAGTTAACTTAAGGTGCTACTTTTCAAGCAACCTACTAAAATGAGAGTATAGTGTGTCAGACAACAAAAGAGAATCAACCATGGAACCTAATGAATTTTGGGAAGACCTGGTATGAAGAGTGTTTTAAAACACAAAAAATAAAATAAAACAAAATTAAGCAAAAGGTTTCAAAACTGTCAATTAAATATTGGCAAGGAGGACATAAAAAATTACTGACACTAGCCATCTTAATGAATAATGGCAAACAATTTTGTCCATTGTATAAACAAAATAATCTAAGAAGGTATTCCATATTATAGATAGTTAAAGAGATCACCAGCTCAGTTTGTGTAGCCAAAGAATACTAAAAGATAAAATCAAATACAAGTTTGTTTGTGAATATCAAGGGAAATTTGATACTTACAACTAAACCCAAAGACAAAAATCACAGATACTTGTAATTTTATAGATCAGTTCTAATCTATTTTAGTGTAGCAAATAAAACATATTACCTTTAGAAATATTTTTACTACTTAGAACAATATAATTCAGCACATTTTAGAAATTAAAAATTTCATTTATCATAAACAGATTTTAAATGTCAACTGTATTTGTTTTAACTTAAGATTTATTTTATTGTATATATAAATAATGTATTTAATTCACTAAATACATCTACTTAACCTTTATATACAAATACTTTAAATTACCTATCAAGTTCTTGAGAAAAAATATTAAAGTTTTAATTTTTCTCTTTCATTTAAGGTTTCAGGCTCATTAGTAATAGACTAGTCTTTAAATATAACTCAAAATACATAACTTAAAATGCCTTTTAATTGATCTTGTTTCATCTACCTTAACTTTTGGGTTGGATTTTGGTTAGGTGGGAGAATGGCACAAACAGAAAAAGGAAATTGATTGATAAAAATAGGTCTTAGAGAAATAGAGATTATAAGCTAATGGGATCTTGAAAGGAAGCTATCTGAACTTGCCATACAAAGGGGGGCTCATAACTAGGAGAGCATGTGACTTTTCTGTTATTCTCTGAAAATAGCTGAAGACTAAGAATTCTAAATACGTGTCTATAAATATTTTAAGTTTATGCCATTCTAAGTGAAACACAAAGCTCTTATCTTTGAGAGCAACAGGGCTCATAATCATATTTCAAACAGAAACATATTTTCATTTATTTTTATTAAAATTTAAATAGGAAGAAACGACAAAAAGTTTAAATTATTAAGTCTCGCCTACAGTTGTTCCTATTGGGGTTAATACTAGAACATATCACACAGTCTTTTAGCTATTAGCTCCTCATCAGGTTGGATACTTTTTAAACTACCAGTTTGGGCACTTTCATTAATTATTTTTAATATATTTAATAAATGGAATGCAGTTAATATGAGATCAATAAGTTTCACTTTACTGAGCGACTAAACAAGAAAAAAATGATGTTTTATCTCAATTTCAGGTTATCCAAAAGAACTAGAAGTCACTGCAGAACCACCAACAATTCTTTCTCAGATGAGATTACCATGATATATTTCATAAGAATTCAAAGTACACAACAGATCTGCCTGACATAACTAATATCTGTGTGGGTGTCCAATTTTAACACATAAATAGCCCACTAAAAATATTATGACTTTTTTTTTCTTTGCTTAGGGATGAATAATGTGCCTCCAATATAGCCTATACCTTTCACTAAAGGAGACAATCAGTGAGAAGCTCAAAGTTAGGTTCTATCTGACTTCTGGCAAAATGCATTATCTGCTGAAAGTTCAGTAATTAGGTTTCTGGATTTGGTGAGCACTGAAATATCATTATCTACATAAATAGTATACGTTGGCATTAAAATCAAATTTCTATTTTGTATGTGTGCTCTCATGTATGTTCCTAATCACATGAATACTATGGCTCCTACTCAGAAGACAGCAATCTCTGACAAAAATATATCCTTCTGAAATGAATTTTTTTCATTAAAAACCCCAACAATCCAATTTTAAGATAACGCCAAGATTCTAAACACATTTGTAACAAAGCAAAAACTGTGTTTCTCTAAGATGATGATTATTTACTGACAACTCATTGCCTGAATTCTCATTCTTTTGGCACATTTCTTCTCCTTCCTAAAATTTCCTTCTTCTTGATGCCCAACTGTCTCAGTTACATGATCCTAAAGCTTTCCTAAAATCTGTTTGAGTCACACTAAGATGTAACCTCCTTGGTGAGCGACAATAACAAAAAACTATTGCTGGATAGAATCTGGAAGCTGATCCCTCCATAATCCATATGATTTCTTCAAATATCTCAAATTCTGGATGCTTTGTAAATTCTCTCACTTGTTTCCACTTTGGATTTCTCCCCTATGAAAGGACCAATTTGAAATAGAGTACCAAAGGCAGGGAATACTGATGATGTCAATGGACATCAACATAAAACGTGAGAGGTAACACTGGAAACCATTAAAAGCAATGTAAAAGGCCTGGGAAGTGCTTCTATAAGCATGGAGAAGTACTGCTCAAGACAATATTACCTCCCTTTCCTCTTATTTTTCTAACCACAGTTTTCATAGGGTACCTTAAAAATTTCATTAATCCTATACTACTTCACACCAAAAGTCTAACTGACCATATTTCAAATTATGTATCATTTAAATTATATCAGCTGCTTATTTTAATAAAAATTTTTCTTAATGATATATTTTCTATAGAAACACTTTGGATTTTACTTTTAATATTTTTGTAACCTCATTATCCATTATGGTTTGATTGTCAGTTACTATCCATATTTTACATGTAGTGAAATTAACAACTGATGACAATTTCCTAAGGCCTCTGTAAGAATCTAATCCTTAACGGAAAACTGGCACTGATATTTAATGATGATGGAAAACCTTAACATATAACTGATAAGACTTGTGTGAAGGTTTTTATTTTTTTCCTGCTATTTCATTTGTAAGTGGATATTCAAATAACTGTTATGCACAGGTGGCAAGCTGCTTTCCTAATCCTGTTGGGTTAAAAAATATAAATGTATAAAGAAAAAGGGATTAAAAATAGGTGGGGGAGGGGTTTCCTTCAAATAAATGGAACCCATTCTTTTGAAAGAAAACTCCCCTCTTACCTTGGTCCTGGAGCTGGTTAGTTCTCCTCTGTCCTCCTCCTAGGGGAGAAATACCCAAAGTTAAACAATAATAGAACATGGTCTTGTATTAAAGTCAAGTTCAGTTCTGGCTGATCCCTTCCTCAGGTCTCACAAGACACTACCAACTGTCTGATATACTGGGGCATTCATTGAATTGAACTTAAAATACATTTAAGGATTAAGCCAAAGGGGAATGAACATTAGTTGTGTAAGGGAGACAAAATTGTCTGCTCTTTAGTCAGTCTATTTTTATTAGAACTTCAATAAGTTGAAGACTGACTTAGAGCAGAGTAATTTATGGAAGGGCCTTGATTGGGTAATTTTCATCAGCTGGAGTGAATCATGAAGGGTGTACCATGGGGAGTACCTAAAGTTCCCCAAGTAGAGAGAGGTATGCTGTGATGTTTCAATGCATTTCCCTGATGTTCTTCATGTCTTTTGAGGGTAAAATGATAGTGCTACAAGCAACAACATGTTTGAAGCAGTACTAAATCTAGTATGAACAAGAATTATTGTAAAAGTGAAAAAAACCCTAATAGGTCATTAGATGGGAACATTCAGAAAAAGTCTGGAACATGGATATTATCAGAAACTATGTGCTTTATTTTTTCAAAACAGAGAATCAGGTTAGATAAAGAAGGGATTGTTTTGTTTTTTTTTTTCTTAATGTGTCTCTATCTAACTAGGACTCTCAGTGTCCTTGGAGAGAAACAAGGCAGCATAGTGAAACAAGCATGGATTTGGGAATTATACAATAATGGGCTCCTATTCCAGTTCTGTCATTTCTCAGCTCTTTGACTTGAATTTCAGCAACATCGTCTGTCCACATGAAGATAGTAGAACCAATGTCAAGAGGTTGTGGGGGAAAATATATTCATATACATGTGCTTGGTATGTAGTAGAGTAATTATTAAATTTTATTTGCTTTTTATTTATATGGTCTCTGATATGGTCTTTTTTTTACTGGAATATAGTTGATTTACAATGTTGTGCTAGTTTCTGCTATACAGCAAAGTAAGTCTGTTATACAGGATATGGTCTTTTCTTACTTGAATGACTTTATCTCTTTAGAGACCAATGTCTAATTAACTGACCTTAGTATCAATTCCTAGATACCCCTTGGCATAATTTCAGAGATAGTGACCAGCTCCCATTAAAAAAAAGAAATCAAATACCAGACAACTGATTGACTTCTGTGAGACATGGAGGAAAGTGGAGACCAAGAATGAGCCTGAACCCATACAAGATCATGTGCTATTGTTATTTAACTTTGGGTAACTTATTAAAATTCTTTATCAAGTAAAATGACATCAAGTGAGAAAATGGATGTACTTTTGGAACGTCAGGTTGTCACAGTATATCCCAGAGACGTCAAAATTAAGGATGTTGTAGTCATTACTCAAATCGCTATTATGAAAATGTGCAGGGAAAAAACACTGTATGGCAGATTCTATATTACACATCTATTACTGTTACCATTTATTTAGTGTTGGATTCATCCTATGAACTTTAATCACCTTAACGTTACATGATATAAATATGGCACAATAAAACTCCTCCAACTACAAATATACATGTTTTTTCTCATGTTCTTCCTTGGAAACTTTAACTTCATATATTTAATGAATATTCTAAGAATGGCTATTTTGACAAACCAGGCTTTATCCACTATACTCTATATATTCTAAAGAATATATACAGAAATAGAAACTATCCTTTTTTTCTGAAACATATGTTGAAAAATCATAAAGCTGTGCTATAAATAGAAAAAAAGAGTAAATTATATTTTATGAAACACCTACTTCATCCATGGAACCCACTTATCCGATAGAGTTTTTGACGGAATTATCTTTATATTCTGAAATGATCTGAGAATCTATGAATAAGAACAACTGTAGGGCTTCCCTGGTGGCGCAGCGGTTGAGAGTCTGCCTGCCGATGCAGGGGACACCGGTTCGTGCCCCCGTCCGGGAGGGTCCCACATGCCGCAGAGCGGCTGGGCCCGTGAGCCATGGCCGCTGAGCCTGCGTGTCTGGAGCCTGTGCTCCGCAAT
>NC_041229.1:26766041-26814142 GCF_002837175.3 Physeter macrocephalus
TACCGCAAAAAAAAAAAAAAAAAAAAAAAAAAAAAAAAAAGAACAACTGTAGGTACACTGCCGGGCTTGGTTACAATTACGGTGGCTGTACAGTCTTCATGCTTCAGGGCATAAACTGATTGCTATTTATAATGAAGGGAAAAATAAAACAGAAATTAAGTAGTACTAAAGTTGTTGGAGCTATTATGGTGCTCTTAAAAATCCACCCTCTCAAGTATTACATATTGAACCACCACGGGATACCACATTTCATAGATCAATTTTTTATCATATCTAGATATGGAAATATGTGTTTTATTCTTAAAAAACCAAAGTAAGTCCTTCTACATGTATGTGCATCACTTTAGCTGTTTTATTCCCACTTTTATATAATCCAAAGAATTTTGCCAGATTTGTACGTTGCCTAAAATTTGATGTTAGTATATAATTTTAAATCTCTCTATATATAAGTATACAAGAACTGTGTCTATCTCTAGCTCTGTGGTTCTCTCAGAGAAGTGCTTTCCTTAAATACTTTTTCATTTCACAATGTAGACAGATTATGATAAAAGAAGCTATTTACTTAATTAGTGAATTATTTAATTCCCAAACCTGATGAGCTTCTATTGAGGTTCTGGGGATGAATTTTCCCCCAGTGTTATTAGGTGTCCACAACTTCAAAGAGGTATAAGAGAATTCTCTGGTTGTTTTGCTAAAGACAGTTCAGGGCATGACTCAGAATCTCAGACTCTCAAAGTGAGAAGGGAATTTTGATGTCACTGTCACAGTACTCTCTAAGAGATGTGAGAATCCCTTCTATTTCTGTTTAAACAACTCTGATGTCGAGAATCGTAGCCAATTTCCCCCCATTTTTTGGACCAGTTTTAATTGTTGTAAAATTTTTCTTTGTGTTGACCCGAAATCTACCTCTGTGTAATTTCTTTAACTTATCAAGAGTTTATTTAGTTTTTAATATGAATTAAACTTTATAGTTTCTTGAGCTCTTATATGGATATTTGCAATATGCCTTGAAATTTTCAATGGTTGCTGAAACTGCAGCATGGAATAATCATAGAACCTGTTCAGTAAGTTTCCAAAGTAAACTATATTTATATTAATAAGTTTTTTTTTGTTGTTGTTCTTTTCCTATAAGAGCACTGGAGAGAGTCAGAAGATCTCTGTTCCAATCTCAGCTGTGTGGGACTGTGGGCAAGTCACTTAACGTCTCTAATTTATAATGTCTTCCTCTGTAACAAAAATGACATCATAAAAGGGTTAAAAGGAGCAAGTAAAAATATATATATGGAAGTGGTTTGAAAGCTACAATGCTGTACTGTTACTATTATTGTTTTTTAGAAATACATTGCTCAGCAATTTTTAGAGCTCTACGTTAAGCTAAATTTAAACATTATGTCTTAAAAGTGAACAAATTAAAAAGCACATTAATTAAATAATAGATTAACTGATTCTTTGCATTATATGATATTATCATTGCTATATCATTTCATAGAAACTAATTCTTTTTTTTAGTCTATGACCTTCATTTTTACTCTGGAAGACGATCAGGTCAGTTTTTCTTGGATCCCATTTACTTCTATTTACCTCTAATTAGCCTAGCCTCAAATATAAGCCAAAAGTTAGGGCATTGATTTAGGGTTCTGGATACTTGGTTTAATTTTAAGTTTTTTATTTCTCATTCTTTTTATTTTTTTATTTTACTTTTCATGCTAAAGGCATTAGCAACTTAGAGCAGCTGTACTTGTTGATAATACTATTTTTGTGGTCCTAGTTGCAAATTCCTGAAAAGAGGGGAAACTAGGGACGGGGTGTCTGGTGATGTCTTCTCTTAGTTACTAACAGGATTCTGGCCTGTTACTATATCAAAAAGGATGTTCAGAAGTTGCAAATCTGTCAGCTCCAAATATGAAACAACTAGGCTTCTATAATAGCGGAGGCCTTGCAGGTAGTTCTTTACAGTTTTTATATACTCTTTTGTGTAGTGAAGCAACAATGGAGAGGGTCCATATACTCTTATGTTGTTTTGAAAGTGAGTTGCTTGTGTCACATTTGTTTGATTGACAACAATTTGATTTTTATTTTGGCAAACTCCCAAATAGTTAACACTTAGAGAAAGCGATTGAATTTTTAACATTTCTGTAAAAAATATTTGTGTATTAATTTCTTCATTGAGTACCGTAGAGAAAAAGTTAAGATAAATAAAATCTAGATTATTTCAATATGATGTCGTGACTTTGTTTGGTCAATAGTATTTACAGTGATAAATTTCTCCCACATTTTGGTATTGTATACTTTGAAAGGCAGAATTAATGTTAAGAATATTTTTATGCCTTTAATGTTTTTTTCATTGTTGAGTTGTGTGACAGTAAAGAAACATATTGAAATGGCTTTACAAAGTTTCTGAAAGTGTATTTCATTCTGTGAATGAGTGCTAGCAATGAATTTTAGGTTTTCAGAAAGTTTGGAATCTGTCCATTTAAAATAAACTACTTTTAATCATGAAAAAGCTATTTCTGGTATTAAGGAGGATAAACAATGTATTCACAGTATTTCTAACTTCTGTTTTTATGATTATTATTTTTAAAATGTTCTCATAATCAATATAATGCCCATTTCTGAGAAAGCTTGTGGCCAGGCTAGGTATTTTAGAGATTCGAATGGTGACTTTCTATTCAGGTGTTGCCAGCTGTGTATGATACTATGTTTGTGTCAAAGCTGTTTCAAATGTATGTTATTTCATTCTGAAAACAAGAATTATAGGACTGATTTTTGGGGAGAAACAAACATTTAAATAAATGAGCTACAGTTTCTTATCCCTACTTAAATTAAAACAGAATATAATTCTAAACCAGAGTCTTTACTATTTCCCAGTTCATTCCAAATGACTTCCAAACTATTCTATCTTCCTTCTCTTAAATATGAATAATAAACCAGCCCCATCTTGGCTGATATTATCTTGGCCGAGCAGACCCCTTTTCACTTGCTTTGTTGTTCCTTTGTGTTCCCTTTATAACCTGAGCGCTAGCACTGCAATTGCTTCTGGAAACCAATCCTTGTAGTGAGATGTTGTGTAAAGATGAGTGACATAATATGGAAGCTGTCCAGCTATTAGACATATATCAAGAGGAAACACTTAAGTACACTACTAATATAGGGATAAGTTCACCTACAGCACATTTATTACATATCAGATTATGAACTTTGTCCTTAGATACAACTTTATGTTTCCTAAATACACGTGGCATGGGTAGGTCAAGGATGCTTGACTTGGTTGGCTATAGGTTCTGCACTCACATTAGTTGTGTGTTGCAATTAAATTAACTTGAATTTTATAGGATATAGATATTCTTTGGGGGGATTCTTTATACTTAAAGTATTTGTTTATAAGACAATTGTGTGGGACTAAACAACAACAGCTTGGAATTCTGGTTTTTCATAGAACTGTCAAAATTGAGATCTAAACTTAAGATCTCTTGTCAAATCAGGTTGTGAAGGCTTAAACTGTTAAACTTCTTTTGTAGCAGTTTTATCTTATTAAATTTAATCCTCTTTGAAGTGGTATAAACTTAAACAGCCACAAATTATCCACTTTTCTCAGGCAAGTTACTAAAATATAGCTTCTAAGTGTAATGGAGAGGAGGTGTATACAGCTAAACATTGAATTTAGAAACTTTCAGGTGGTGTTAACTATGGCAGCCACAAAACATCCCCAGAATGAACAACTTGAAAACTCTCTGGTAAATTCTCATGTGGAACCCAGCAACCATCTGTTGAATAAATTGGCAAATGAATGAAGGCAAATCATATTGGCATTTTTTTTCTTTTTACAAGCGGGGAGAATGGAAAATGTATAATACTTGGTGAGTCTTAAAGAAATGCAGAAAAATGCAGGATTTTTTTCCTTTTCATGGGGAGCTGTAAATTTAATCATCTTTTAACTGCAGGAAAGAGATAAATGAAAAATCTAAAATTTCAAATGGCAATAGAAAGTTTTATGTTTCCTACTGCACTCAATATCTAGCAAGAGAAAGATGGGATGTATGAATTCTAAAGGGGATTATTTTCCCCTGGGACACATTTAGCATTGATACCTTTACCATGTGACATCTCAGTTTGTGAATGTAAAATACTTGGTACCCACATCTCTAATAGCAAACTGAGTAAGTGTTTAAGCATATCACAACCAGGGGGATTTGTGTGTGTTTGTGTGCGTTTATGCTGAGAGGTGCAAATGATTTTTGTATGAGTGTGTTTTCTAACCCCTAGGCCAACAGACTATGTTCCAAAACATAATGGGATCACAAAAACTAAGTTATCTGTAGCATCTTTTAATATGGCACCAAATAAAATGAGGGATATTCATAAATGAAAACATATCTCTCCCTTTCCATAATAGCTAAAAAAAAACCCCATACTTGTGTACTAATCTGCTGCAACTCGTTTCCAGAAAACAAGTTAAAAGTATATTTACTTGAGGCCAAGTGCTGCTAAGTAATATTAAGTACTCAGCTTTAAATTTCTGTACTTTTAAGTTTTACTAGTGTCTACATTAAGTGCTAACAATAGACTTGTTATTAACACCAAAAACAGACTACAACTTTACTGTCACACGCAACATCCAGCAAACTCCTTCTTTCTAAACTTTCCAAGTACACTGAACTGATGACTAAATATGTCTCAGAAATTTTACGTAGGAAAGTGGTTCCTTCCAGATAATATATTTTTCACACATGAATTTGAATATTAAATTTAACACATCTGCCCTAAAAACTACTCCCAAGTTGAAGAAACATAATTTGGCCTACAGAGAACTCTACTTACCCTGATACAGATTTAGACTTGAGCCAAGTGTCTTATGAGGCCAGCGATTGTGTTAAATACTGAAATAAAAAGTCCAATGAAGATGTGCTATTCTAATTCCCATTCTTAGTACTTCCTCTCCCCTGCCATGATATTGCCGTGGGGGCTCTGAGTTGCCTGTTGTAAACTAAGCGTGATGTGCCTGGTTTCAATGGAGCAGCTCCTGTTGCCACAGGTTCCTGTAACTGGGCATCAGCAAGTCCAACTGGGCCTCATTTTTTCCCAGATTTCAACCACTGATCAAGTTCTTTTGGAACTGCTTTCTCTTGAAAGACTTTTTTTTTTTTTTTTTAAATGACAGATCATTTGTCTTATATTAGGCACAGTTCCACAAATATCTTTAGAGAGGCAAAATTTGAATGGGAATTATCCCTATTGAATAATAAAAGTATAGGAGACTAGCTTTTTCCTTTTTTAATTTTATTTTTTAATTTTTGGTTGCGCCACGTGGCTTGTGGGATCTTAGTTCCCCGATCAGGGATCAAACCTGGGACCACAGCAGAGAAAGCGCTGAGCCCTAAACACTGGACTACCAGGGAATTCCCAGGAGACTAGTTTTTTAACGTGGCTTCAAACATCAGTGTCAAGCATAAAAATCTTTACAATGGCCAGGAAAATTCTGAAGATATGATCCACTTCTTTGTTTCCTGGAAGTACTTGAAGATACTAGATACCATGAATATTTTTAAAAGGCGTATTTCTCATTTAACAACTATTTAATAGTCAGTAAATCTGTATTAAATAAACTACAATTTACTCTAAATCTTTATCAGTTTACTTATTGCATGGTAAAGTTGAGAGTCTAGAAACTAGCGTAATATAGATAATACACTAAAGAAACTACTATTTTGATAGTAACATATACAACTTTCCTAGATAATAAATACTATAGTATAGTATGTATCTATACTAAAGTTGCATAGTAAAGTTGATAGTATTGATAGTATAGTCAAAATACACTTCCTCTTTCATCTAAACTTTACATCACATTGCTATGCCATCTAGAGTGTCTATTTTAAAACAACCTTTAAAAATTTCTCAACCAGTGAAGGCTTTTACAAGAGTTTTGGATTGCCAAGGGTACTGGAGAAGGGATGAGAAGGAAGTTCATGTAGAATAAATGGCATTGTGCCTGTGGAAAGAAGATTCAGGAGAAATATCAAAGTAGGGAGAGAGTGAAACATAAGAGATTTTACCCTTTTATCTCACAATAAAGCCTGAAAAGTTTTCTTTGGAAGGTAACTTAGAAAAACAAATAATAATGCCAGAAAGATTTAAGTTTTTTTCACTCACTGATATTTATAGTTTGTAGGTACACTTACCTATAATTGCTTTCCTTTTTAATTTTAAAATCTATAGATTCTAAGTTTAACAACATCAATATACCTGGCATCATTCTATCACCTAAAAATTGGAGAATCTATGTCAAAGCATAATAAACTGATAATTTCTGAGCATACTTATTGGCCTTCTGTAACTGAGAGCCATTAGTGATAGCTTGATTGTTTTAACATTGTGAAATGTTATGTATGTGTATGCCCAGCAAACACTAGCCTGAAATAAAGTCTCTTTGAACAATAAGGAGCTTTGCATATTATTCTCTGCTATAAAGATGGGTGCCAGTCATAACTGTTGTAATATTTGTTACCCTAGTCACAGATATATGCTCTGTGATGATCCTGATTGCCTGTGTTTTAAAGCCTACATTAAAGACCCAAGTCCTGATTTTCCATCCTGATTATATATCCTACTCTTACTCTTTTCTGTGACATTTATTATGAAGCATTTTGACCAAACAGCAAGATCTGGAAATAAAAAAACTCCCTAGGTCAACAGAAGATTGCTAGTCATTTGTCTACATTCTCTGGTTATACTTATATAGAAGGAAGACTGTTTTCATTTTCATAAAATCTCATATTACCCAATGAATCAAAACAGCAGCATTTGGAAGAAAGCCATAATTAATAACAGTGAAACAGACCAGTCTCAATGTATCCAGAACTATTAACCTAAAAGCTTGGTTAAAAAAATAGATCTTGAGGGAAAACAGACTTAGTCTCAACTGAACAAATGAGGCAGAACGTTTTCAAAGATACTCTTGATGCAGGTATGCCCTCTGGATCTTGCTCTGATGACTGTAATTATTTTGAATTTTGTCATTTATACAGAAGGTGCCTATTGGTCCATCTTTATATTAGTTTGCCTCTTTTGAAGCAGAAGGTTGCTAGTTGAATAAGAAAGAGAATTTAAGCTTAATGAGCCTCCTGCTTAGTTGGGTTGGGTGTTGGGGAGTAAGGAGGTGTGGGTAAGGTGAATGCTGGTTAGCCTTCAGTGCACTTCCAGTATTCTCAAAGACAGGACAAAATTACTGTGGTTTTGGCATGCAGGGGCCAGCTTGCTCAGGAAATTGTGGCATGTATAAAGCAAAGCACATAAACAAACTCTTAACCCAGGAAGCTGAGTTTAACAATTGCCTCATTAACAAGATCCAGAGAAAGACAGGAAAAGAGGGGGAGGCCAATAGCTGATTATTATACAGTTCTAGACAGATGAAGCCCTTCAGCTTCTCCCTAAACAATCCCTGTAGTGTGGATTTGACAAAGTGGCACATTTAAGAGGGAACACTCTTGCTATCAATGGGAGTCAGGCGCACCCTTATCTGAGGGCCAAATTCAGTCCCTGGAACTTGACTTTATCAGTAGACACAAGACAGAGGACAAGTCAGCTACATCCACAGAGAATTAATTAAGAGCAAATGCTACATCTAGTGAATGTAATCAATAGTGTGAACAGTGATCTACATATCACCCTCTGTTGCTGTCTCCCTTTCTATTTACTACTATTTGGATAGAGATTTATTTGCCACATGGCCTCATTGAAATTACATATTTCTCATATTGCATCAAACAAAATATTCCCTTAAAGACCAAATATTCTAATGCCACTTTTAGTTTCTGAATGGCTGAAATCTTTTTGGGTAGAATTTTATCATAGATAATTTATTTGTTTGGCTTTCTCCGTGCACATTTCTCCAGTTTCATATGCGAAGTGTGTTCAAATAAACCTGACTTCAGTGTTGCCAAAGTCTACACCCAAATATGTCTTTGCTGGCTAATTTTGTTCTATCTCCTTTAAAAATTGTCCCTTTTGAACACACCATGAAACCCCTCTCGAATTATTACAGTGTTGTTTGCAAACACAAAATATTGTTTTAACACAAACTTTTCAGTACTAATATTTGTTTCTTATATCTGTCTCAACTTCTCCCCCACCCAGCACACATACCCAAAGTACATTGCAGTTCCCTTTTTGAAACCAATCATATAATTTTATATTGTTTTCACTCCTACTAGGCAACAGTACAGGTCTCATTACCTTCATTTTTCAAAGGCTTACCAGAAACATCATTTTTCAAGACCAGGTTCTTGGTTAATTCTTTTGGCAAAGATTCTGATTTCTTCTTGAATCTGTGCTTTGTATGAATCTCTCCTAAGCAGCACTGAGACCAGAGTAATTTGTCAGTCATCACTTTTGACCCCTGCTTTGCTCTAACCTCAGCAATTCAACAGCAGCCTTTGTTACTTAAGGAAAATAGGAAACTCTGCCTCCTGGACATAAACATGTGAATTTTCTATGTCCAGGACCAAAAGGGTGAAAAGGGCAGATTTCACCAACATTTCCTTAAGAAATAAAGTCCCAATTTTAACACATGTGGACTATCAACCACATGTGTGATGTTTTGGTCATAAGTCACATTTTAGGGGTCTATGTGTGAACAATTTTGAATTGTTACTGGGTCTAATTTTACAGTTCTTACTTACCCCATACTCTCTTTGCAACAGTAGAGAGTATGACTTGAGTAAGCACAATAAAATCAGAGCCCAGTTTTCCCTCTGATCATAATTGCATTTATAAATAAATGTGATTTACAAAGTTAGCATTGATACAACTCAGGATTTTCTAAAATATAATGATGCCATAATAAATGAAACATTAAATGGAAAAAAGTGTTTTTCTAGAAGATATTGATTTCTTCTTAGAAACTAGCAGGCAGGCATAATTTTAAAAATAATGAAAACATGTAGAATTATTACCGACACAATGAGAATGTAGATTTCAGTGACCAAAAAAAGTTGATGAGATATAGAAGCATATGCTACCCATGTTTTAGGCCCACTGGAAGCAGCTAGTGTTCAACCAGTTTGGTTTTTATATGGCCTTAAAAGATATATGTCAATTAAGATTAATTATTCTAAAATTTAAAAAAAAATTACCTGATTGTTGACCAAAAAATATGAAATGGAGAAACAGAAAAACAAACAAACATACCATGTTCACACACAAAACAAAATAATTCTCTCAGGGACATCAGGGAAGGTGGAATACTATAACAACACATGTTATATTGTTATACTATTCCACCCACCTTAATGAAGAACCCTTGGGTGTTGCTACTCCATAGCCTTTCGAATCCAGATTTCCTCCCACTTTCATTGTGTCACATGGCTTTCGCTGCTCAATGTATTCATTCATAGTGGACTCCAGGAGAAAGGCAAATTTGCCCTTGGATTTTCGGACACGAGCTACTCCCTCAGCTGTAGTCCTAGTGAACACTGATGGCTCTGCTGATCGCATGTAGGTCCACATCTTTTCATACACTGCTATTTTTGATCTCTGGAGGAAATTAAAATAAAATTAAATACAGGAAAGAAGGGAACAAGATGTTAATATTGACTGAACCGAGATAAGGATAAAGCCTTCTACGTTACCCTCTAATTGCAATTTGCCATAATAACATTATTCTTTTACAATTAGAAAACTGCCTTTTACAACTGTTTAAGAAAATCACTGAAATGAAAGACATTTAAAAGTGATATTTGGAGAAAAAGGTACCTCGTGTCATAATAACTACCCTACTCAACTGCTTAAAGAACAAGTTATTATTATTATAAAATGTAGACAGCCATAGAAAGAGTTGTACTGAATTATAACAAACAAGGAGAGTTGTTATATTATTTTATTTTCATATTTTTCAGGCCTCAAAGTTTTAATGAAAACCATTCTAAAAAAATATATACAAAACGTGCAGTCCCTATCAAGTCAGTATTTGAACACCAAAGGAGGAGGAGAAATCTGCCCTAGTTTACAAACCAAATATCCATAAAACAAGAATCAAACTAGGTCCGCCAAAACATTTTTAGACCTTTTTTAACAAAATCTCCAAATAGAACATATATTAAACTTTAAAGAGAAGTAATTCTTGTTTTCCCACTTTATATTTTGGAGAGTTAGTTTTTCTAATCCCTTGACTTCAACCAAGAAACTTACTTATATTTTTGTCTATTTGGGCTGTATCTACATTATTTCCAAGACTTAATTTATCCAATTCATTTTGTCGGTATCTGCATTCATATTAGATTTTTTCATCCACACATTTTTTTCACGTGAAAATATATCCAAATGAACTCAAATGTCCCCAAAGGATATATTTAATAAAATAGAAAAGCCCAAATCCTGTTTGGTGTTTGACAATACAAGGATACACACAGACATTTATCTGGTGCAATTACTTGTGTTCAATAGCAAGATGTGGAAATTTTGCATCTGGATCCAAATTAAAAGTAATGGAGACTTCAGTCAAACCTAAATCTATGCATGAGGCCAAATCCTGAGTAGCATGTATACTTATTTACACCGACCTTGTTTTGTTTACCAGAAGATAGAATCCAACAAGAAGCAGATCTTCAATAATTAACAAGGTACCCGAATGGCAAATTTAAGAATACATGTTTTGGGCAAAAGCAAATTACTCAGGTGAACAAAGAAACTGATAAAAGTGGTATTCAAAATTTTGGATTCATAAGGTGGAAATTTAGTAATCAATAAATCTATATAATAAGTCACACAATAAGAGATTTGCATACCTAAACACCAAAAAACCCCAGATATTTTATGTTAATGTAAATTCAAATGGTGATAAATATCAGATAAGAAATAGATATCCTGTATCCTGTATCCCCTGAAATGTTTTTATGTTATTAACACTTGAAAATATCTCATGATACAGAGATTCTGATATGTTTGTGTATGTGTGTTTAGGTAATGACAGGTTACTTCTGGCTACAGAAATCCTCACATTAGGAAAATTCTATGCCAAATATAATTCAATTGCAAAGATTCTATGTTGTTCCAGGACAGAAGAGTATCTGGATTCAGAACCCTTAACCATGAGATCCACTAGGGAGGCCATGTTGCCAGGCCTCATTCACTCCATCTCTGATAATGAAGTTCTCTTCCAGAGTATGAACTACTCCATCTTACAATGAGTTCCAATTTCTGAAAATTATAAACTCTCTGGATCACTTGATACTGATTGTGTTTAAACATCTATCCTGATGATTTCAATTTAGACATGTGTTGCTAAACATCATTTAGGCATATAATCACTTTTTTAAATGTATTGATAACTTCACTTCAGAGTTACACCCCAAAAGGTATAGAGTTCTATATATATTTTTTGCTTCACTATGTATACTACATTGAAACCAGAAGAAATAAAATCTGAGTATTATTTTAATTAAAATTTTTTGGAAAAATTTTAAGAATATGAGAATCATGCTAGTTACTTGGCAATTTTATACTTATTTTTTATATCTTATTAAAGGAAAAGAGAACAGCTAAACAAAACTAAGGCAGCAAAATGGAAAAAGAGTATTTTTAGGGCTTGGTAATTACGAAGATAATTTAACTATATAGAATGCAACATAATATTAAAGCAAATGATTTTTTTAAAAGAATAAAATACCTTTAGGTCATTGATATTTTATAGATGTCCATTCCCATAATATTAATGTGAGGAAAATTACTACTGCTTTTGTTTAAATATATTGAATTACATATACCTTAAGTGCAAAAGAAGTTAAATTAATTCCTTTAAAGTCCAGAAGAAAGAGGAATCTGTAGTGTAATTATGCTTAATTTCTTATGTATAACAGAAATTATAAAATACACACTCTCAGTGGAAAATAGAGGAATGATGAAAGAAACTTTTTGGGAAAAAAGGTTTATATGGTGTGTCACTATGTTAATGTTTAGAAATTCTGATTCTGATTTAAGGGGGCATGGTTTAGATAAAATCAAATCCACATGGTGGAGAGGGTGAGGTTGGGAAATTCAGGAGATAAAGGACTGGAAATAATATCGCTGTGCCTTACTTGTGACTGTAAGAGGGTGTTTGCTGAGGAATGAGGTAAGGTAATTTTTATAAATTTGATGAGACAGGCTAAAATGAGAAGATTTTTGCAGACTCAGTAAGCTCATAAATGTAGTGATAATGGGACTTTCACATCTTCATCTTCAACTGTGATATCTACTTAAAGATCAGGTTTGGGGAGTGAATATGCTCAAGGTAATAAGCAAAGATAATATGTCTTTTTTTTTTTTTTTTTGCAGTACGCGGGCCTCTCACTGTTGTGGCCTCTCCCCTTGCGGAGCACAGGCTCCGGATGCGCAGGCCCAGCGGGCATGGCTCACGGGCCCAGCCGCTCCGCGTCATGTGGGATCCTCCCAGATCGGGACACAAACCCGTACCCCCTGCACCGGCAGGCGGACTCCCAACCACTGCGCCACCAGGGAAGCCCTGTCATTTTTTTTTTAATTATAAAATTAATCTCAGATTTACTTGTTTCATCTTTATTGTGAAACACAATGCATGGGAAACTATTTGATTTAAAGCACTATTTCATTACTTATAATAATTCTTGGAGATGTAAAAATGTGCCATCCTTTTAATTTCTCAAAATTAAGTATTTTACCATTTCTGCTTTTAATAGAAAATATGTTAAAATGTCATGCATTATAGTTGATATTTACATTGTTATCAGGTGATTTATTTCCTGCTTTTAGTAGCTTATGCAGCAAGACTGATGTTCCAGTAAGAGCTTATCAATGTACTATTTGATAATATTATAAGCCCTGAAATACTATTCCCTCTCATTTATGCATTCATGATTTCACTGATGACTGAAACAGGTACAGGATAAAATCTGCACTGAAACGAAAATCAGTGTGTTTAAATCAGGTTTATAATAATGTAAAAGTACCTTTAAAAAAGCCTGTCATTAAGTGACAAGTACAAAATTCTTTAACTGTCTCTATGTGTGTGCTTAACAAGTGGCACAGAACATGAAATATATCAAGTTTCATAATAGTGCAAAACCAAGGCAACAGTTGAATTCTGATGTAATTTCCCTTCATAGCCTAATTCTTTTTCCAGAACAACTGCAACATTTTTTGAAATGCTGAGTATAGGTAACTGCCTGAGGCAGTTTAGTGAAGGTGATAGATGTACCATTACTGTGTTCCTATAAGAAAACATTTTTGACAAGGACGAAAATACCTTTCACGTTCTGTTTCCTCAACAACCCATCAGACAAATGATTTATTTAAACCAGGTCATCATGTATGAGAGAGGAGGGAGAACATAGGGTAGGAAATGAAGGAGATTTTTATCAGAGAACTCAAATTTATGCATTCCTGGAAGTATGCTTCCAGGGAAAATTATTTTCTTGTCCTATTAGGGTTCAAACTGTTCTGCAACATAAATACTTATAACACTCTTTCAATTTTAAAACTATAATTGGGTGGGACAGCAAGGAAACAGGGCATGGTGACTGCACTACTTATATGGGAGGCTCTGTTTCTAGGAAGCAGCTTTCCTTATTCATTTATTTCTAATCAATATATTCTCTTACCTACTTCATTAGTTTTTCAAACTTGAGCAGTTTTTTAAAACTCTATAAAGATTAGAAATAACATTCTTAATGTACTTGATGCCAAAGAGCTCTACAGTGAGTTATTTTTGAAACATTTTCAGGGAATCAATATGATACTTCTTTTCCCCTTTTTCACTCAAGGAAAATGATGAACCTACAAATATCTGCTTTATTTACATGAAAATCAGTCATAATTTTTCAGTAAAATGCAAATGATAGCACAAATTTGTATTCTATTTTGATGCATATACATAATGGTTTTTAGTCAAAGTCACTAAATTTTACCTAGTTTCTTTTGGGTAGAAACATAGATTTCCAGAAAAGTACTGAAGTTATGCTAAAATGTGTTAGAGCAGTGTGTTACAATATTAAGCTTTAGAGACTGGGATGCACTCAGTAAGTTAAAAAATTTGACTAATTAAGTTTATCCATAGAATATTGTTAATAAAATATATTGTCATGACTATTATTCACAGTTTTAGAAAAATCTACAAATAGTCTATAATTAATTTACAAATTTTATATCTATTAGTAATGCTCCAAATTGTTGACAAAGATGTTCACTGTCTGTTTTTTTTAAAACAATGTGCAATGATGGGTTTGGCACAATTTTTGAGTGATTTGTTCATGATTTAGTGTTATATAAACATCTGTCATATCTAAGAATACTATAATTGAATTTATTTTTTAAAAGAAATATTATTGAAATTTCAGTGCATGAAAGTTAAGCCTGGCTTAAAGAGTAGTATCTTTTGTTGTTTTTAATTTCCAAGCTGAGTGAGAAAACAATAAATATATACATTTAAAATGAAAATGTAATCTCCCAAGTACTGTATATAAGTGTGAATTTACTTTAAAGGGCTATAATTAATTTTACACAATAGTTTAGGAAATAGTGAAACATATCTTTTCTTCTAAATTACTAAATATTTAGTCTCTAAGCAATTGATGTTAAATATAAGATGCCACAATTACCTAGTGAAATATTTGTGAAAATTTCACCCTGACCACTTTTTAGTTTTTTGGTTCTAAAGTCACAAAATTAACCCTTATCTCTGATCAGACATTGTGAAATTTAACTAAAAGCAGAGTAAAAGAGATTCACAGATCAAAAAATTCATCCTTATAGTGGTACAAACAGCTAAAACCCCCAAAACCTCCAAAATACCTGCCATTATGATGGCAAGCCAAAGGAATCATATCCATATGTGAAATGCAATTATATCAGTTTGAACAATTTTATCTGCAAAAGCAGAGAAATCAGCACAAATGCAATATCATACAATGTTTTACAAAGGTGCTAAAACGTAGTAGTTCTTGTTCCCATTATCTTGTGAGAAAGCAAATATATTGCTTTGAAATCCATTGTTACAGAATAGATTATAGAATAATAAACCTCATATAGGTACTATAACATGAAATTAAGGTTTTGGGATTCAGATGCAACAAGGTAAATGTATTCTTTGAAACAAAAAACAAAAAACCTTGCTTTCATTTTTATGCTCTAAATCCCAAAGCATAGATAAATCCAAATCTTGCCAGATGAAGTATCTGCATAGCATTATGAATATTGGAATCTTTGGGATAAATTTTGTTATAAAGTTGCTTTATTTACCTTTTTGTTGTTACTTTTCCTTAGTGAGGGTCCCTCTTGCAATGTGAATAAATCAATTAGCTTTTGCAAATAAAAGTGATTATAAAATCCAAGTAGAAGTATATAGTATTACTATGTTTAAACATAGCAGTTACCATTGTGTTTGCAAAACTTATAATAGCTAGAGACAATAATATAATAATTGGCAAAATTGCCTGAATTTGAAAATTATGAACATTTCCTTTTTAGTTTTCCCCTCAACTTACTCTGAAGAATTCTTTTGTTGACCCTGAATCCAATGTTCCATAGGCAATTTCTGTTTGCTTGGCCAGGTCTTCTGCACTTTCTATGGGGGAGACCATTCTCTCAACAGTCAGGAAAGCAGCGAGGTTAGCAGTATAAGATGATATAATGATGAGTGTAAAGAACCACCACACACCTCCAACAATTCGACCTGAGAGGGATCTAAACATGGATAAAATAATAACATTTTCCTTTCTATAATCAACATAGAGAAAGAAAAGAAATAGCATCAATTCACCATGTATGTTTAATAATAATTACAAGTATCATTTTATGTTCTGAATAGTCTACTCAGAATGGTTCTAGTATTTCTGTATCACCTGACATCCTTTTTGCTATATTGAATGTATAAATGCCACATTTAGAATACTTTTCCTTTTTACTGTTTACTTGGCAGAAATGTAGAACCAAAAGCCTTTCCTTCAGGTCCAGAAGAGGAATGCTTACTTAAATTCATTGATCCCTTTTGCACTTTAGCATTTCTGAAATTAGGATGCAGCATATGTTTGATGAGACAAAACACAGTACCATAGTTTGATTGGCGGCACTGTTTCTCTCTCAGTGGCACATAAAATAGCAATACATCTTAACAATTGGTGAGCTCTTAGATTTGATACAAGATGGCAGATGCTCTCCTGAGAAAACTTGTTTTTACCTTCAGTCAGAGCTATGCCAAGATAGATGGGACATATGCCAAGGTGGGGCTGGACCACATGAAGATCTAGGATTGGTCTAAAAGTAACCATAGTTGAGAATGTTTTGTTTGTTGGTTGGTTGGATTGATATTCCAGTTCTTATCTGAATGGAGGACGAGCTATGTCTTAAAGTGTTTTACATACTGGTATAAAAATGTTCTCTCTGCCACTTCCAACATGAGACCAAATCATGTGACTTGTTAATATGCAGTGTAACAGCACTGAAAACTGAGGCTAGAGCTCAAAAAAACATTTTCTCTTCACCATTTCTCTGGTTATCAGGGATGTGTGGGTGAGCAGAAGAAATGTGAGAATGAAATGAATAAAAAATTCGGAGCATAATCATAATTGATCTCACTCAACAGGACCATCAGACTATTTTAAATTCCTGTGACAAATTATTTTTAAACATTTTCTTAATATGAGGAAAGATTTCATATTTTCAATGGCATTTCTAGCTTAAAATGCTCCCTTCTTAACCATTATTATATAAGTGACACCTGTTGGTTTTAACTTCACATTTGCTTAATCCTGGTTTTAAAACCATAAAACTGGGGATTGGTTCAAGATTGCGGAGTAGAAGGATGTGCGTTCACTCCCTCTTGTGAGAGCGCTGGAATCACAACTAACTGCTGAACAATCATTGGCAGGAGACACTGGAACTCTCCAAAAAAGTACCCCACATCCAAAGACAAAGGAGAAGCTGCAATGAGACAGTAGGAGGGGTGCAATCATAATAAAATCAAACCCCATAACCACTGGGTGTGTGACTCACAAATGGGAGAACAATTATTCCACAGAAGTCCACCCACAGGAGTGAAGGTTCTGAGCCCCACATCAGGCTTCCCAACCAGGGAGTCTGGCAATGGAGGAGGAATTCCCAAAGAATCAGAATTTGAAGGCTAGCGGGATTTGATTGCAGTACTTCGACAGGACTGAGGGAAACAGAGACTCCACTCTTGGAGAGCACACACAAAGTAGTGTGTGCATCAGGACCCAGGAGGAAAGAGCAGTGACCCCATAAGAGACTGAATCAGACCTACCTGCTAGTGTTGGAGGGTCTCCTACAGAGGCAGGGGGTGGCTGTGGCTTACGGCAGGGACAAGGATACTGGCAGCAGAAGTTCTGGGAAGTACTCCTTGAACCCTCCCAGAGTCCACCATTAGCCCCACCAAAGAGCCTGTGTGCTCCAGTGCTGGGTCACCTCAGGCCAAACAACCAACAGGGAGGGAACTCAGACCCACCCATCAGCAGACAAGAGGATTAAAGTTTAACTGAGCTCTGCCTACCAGAGCAACACGCAGCTCTACCCACCACCAGTCCCTCCCATCAGACAGCTTGCACGAGCCTCTTAGATAGCCTCACTCAATAGAGGACAGATAGCAGAAGAAAGAAGAACTACAGTCCTGCAGCCTGTAGAATGAAAACCACATTCACAGAAAGATAGATAAAATGAAAAGGCAGAGGGCTATGTACCAGATGAAGGAACAAGATAAAACCCCAGAAAAACAACTAAATGAAGTGGAGATAGGCAACTTTCCAGAAAAAGGATTCAGAATAATGATAGTGAAGATGATCCAGGACCTCAGAAAAAGAATGGGAGCAAAGACTGAGAAGAGGCAAGAAATGTTTAACAAAGACCTAGAATTAAGGAACAAACACCCAGAAGAATTAAAGGACAGACAAACAGAGATGAACAATAAAATAACTGAAAAGAAAAATACACTAGAAGGAATCAATAGCAGAATAACTGAGGCAGAAGAATGGATAAGTGACTTGGAAGACAGAATGGTGGAAATCACTGCCACAGAACAGAATAAAGAAAAAAGAATGAAAACAGCCTAAGAGACCTCTGGGACATTAAACACACCAACATTCGCATTGTAGGGGTCCCAGAAGGAGAAGAGAGAGAGAAAAGACCCAAGAAAATATCTGAAGAGATTATTTGAAAACTTCCCTAACATGGCAAAAGAAATAGCCACCCAAGTACAGGAAGCACAGAGAGTCCCAGGCAGGATAAATCCAAGGAGAAACATGCTGAGACACATAGTTACCAGATTGACAAGAATTAAAGACAAAGAAAAAATGTTAAAAGCAACAAGGGGAAAATGACAAATAATATACAAGAGAACTCCCATAAGGTTAACAGCTGATTTCTCAGCAAAAACTCTACAAGCCAGAAGGGAGTGACACAATATATTTAAAGTGATAAAAGGGAAGAACCTACAACCAAGATTACTCTACTTGGCAGGATCTTATTCAGATTCGATGGAGAAATCAAAAGATTTACAGACAAGCAAAAGTTAAGAGAATTCAGCACCACCAAACCAGCTCTACAACAGATGCTAAAGGAACTTCTCTAAGCGGGAAACACAAGAGAAGAAAAGGACCTACAAGAATGGATTAAATGCTCCAACCAAAAGACACAGTCTTGCTGAATGGATACAAAAACAAGACCCATATATATGCTGTCTACAAGAGACCCATTTCAGACCTAGGGACACACACAGACTGAAAGTGAGGGGATGGAAAATGATATTCTATGCAAACGGAAATCAAAAGAAAGCTGGAGTAACAATACTCATATCAGATAAAATAAACTTTAAAATAAAGAATGTTACAAGAGACAAGGAAGGACACTGCACAATGATCAAGGGATCAATCCAAGAAGAAGATATACTAATTATAAACATATATGCACCTACCATAGGAGCACCTCATTACATAAGGCAAATGTTAACAGCTATAAAAGAGGAAATCAACAGTGACACAATAATAGTGGGGAACTTTAACACCTCACTTACACCAATGGACAGATCATCCAGACAGAAAATTAATAAGGAAACACAAGTTTTAAATGGCACAATTGACCAGATAGATTTAATTGATATTATAGGATATTCCATCCAAAAAAAGCAGATTACAGTTTCTTCTCAAGTGCACATGGAACATTCTCTAGGATAGATCACATCTTGGGTCACAGCCCTGGTAAATTTAAGAAAATTGAAATCATATCAAGCATCTTTTCTGACCACAACACTCTGAGAGTAGAAATAAATTACAGGAAAAAACCCCATAAAAACACAAACACAGGGAGGCTAAACAATACATTACTAAATAACCAAGAGATCACTGAAGAAATCAAAAGCTTTGTGATAAAACACAGCAAGATCCTTTTTGACCCACCTCCTAGAGTAATGGAAATAAAAACAAAAATAAACAAATGGGACCTAATGAAACTTCAAAGCTTTTGCACAGCAAAGGAAACCATAAACAAGACAAAAACGCAACCCTCAGAATGAGAGAAAATATTTGCAAACGAATCAATGGACAAAGGATTAATCTCCAAAATATATAAATAGCTCAAGCAGCTCAATATTAAAAGAACAAAGAATCCAATCAAAAAATGGGCAGAAGACCTAAATAGACATTTCTCAAAAGAAGATATACAGATGGCCAAGAGGCATATGAAAAGCTGCTCAACATCACTAATTATTAGAGAAATGAAAATCAAAACTACAGTGAGGTATCACCTCACACTGATTAGAGTGGGCATCATCAGAAAGTCTACAAACAACAAAGTCTGGTGAGGGTGTGGAGAAAAGGGAACCCTCTTGCACTGTTGGTGAGAATGTAAATTGATACAGCCACTATGGAGAACAGTATGGAGATTCCTTAAAAAAGTAAAAGTAGAATTACCATATGACTCAGCAATCCCACTACTGGGCATATACCCAGAGAAAACCATAATTCAAAAAGACACATGCACCCCAATGTTCATTGCAGCACTATTTACAATAGCCAGGTCATGGAAGCAACCTAAATGCCCATTGACAGATGAATGGATAAAGAAGTTGTGGCACATATATACAATGGAATATTACTCAGCCATAAAAAGGTATGAAATTGAGTTATTTGTAATGAGGTGGATGGACCTAGAGTTTGTCATACAGAGTAAAATAAGTCAGAACGAGAAAAACAAATACTGTATGCTAACACATATATATGGAATCTAGAAAAATGGTACAGATGAACCAGTTTGCAAGGCAGAAATAGAGACACAGATGTAGAGAACAAACATATGGACACCAAGTGGGGGAAGCCTGTGGGGTGTGGTGGTGGTGGTAGGATGAATTGGGAGATTGGGATTGACATATGTACACTAATATGTATAAAATAGATAACTAATAATAACCTGCTGTATAAAAAACAAATAAATAAAAATTTTAAAACCCATAAAACTATTACTTGATTTGCTTTGATTTCTTTTCATTTCATTAATTGAGGATTATTGATTCAAATTTCTATGTTATTGGAATTTAAGCACATTTATAGTGTTCCTGGTTCTTAAGGAATGCAAACAGCATTGTAGCTAAAATGTCTCTTTTTAAGAAAGTATTTCTTTAAAAATACATATATTTGTGATGCTAATATAAGTCACTATTTAAATTCAATTCTTAGCTTCTCCTGCTTTCAGCTATTTTTCTGAGAGAAATTTGGTATTTTTCTTGCAACAGGAGGTTGGCTGCATTTTTGACAAGCATAACTGAAACACATCCTTATGGATATGAGCCGTGACTCCACCGATAAAGAAAACAAATATAGTATTTACATTGCTGACTCTTTGCCTACTGCTTAGCTTGTTTATGATTATTAGATAGAACAATGTATATCTGGAACCTACTATATTAACTCAGGTTTTAGGTAACTCCATGGTAGAAATCTCCATTAAGCTACATGGGATGTAAATCGAGTTCAAAATTAATTTTCAAAAGTGAACAACAAAACAACAAAAACATTTGATTTTGAAAAGGAGACAACATGAAAATAAATTCCTATTCTTAAGAATTTAGATTTAGTTTCCATCTGTAATCACTGAAAGAAATATTACTACTAAGTTATTTTTGAGCATTCTGATGGGTTCCATATGTTACTTTTCCATTGGGAAATTAATCTTTGTGATGTATCCATACTTTGTGCAAATTTGGAAAAATCGGTTATGAGTATATTTAGATTAATTTGGGATTGCAAGGTTTTTCTGTGTTTCAAGCAATGCTCTGCCTCCAGGAAAAGAACATATAGAGAGATGTTATGCACAATATTTAGAATTACTGTGGAATTGGTGAAGAACTTAAGGGTTTTGAAACTAACCTGGGTGAAATGTCACATCCTTGCTGCATAAAAGCACCCAGGGAAAACCAGAGGCTGTTAAAGATGCCAAACTCATTGGGAGGCTGGTCGCTGGGTCCTTCCTTTCCATCTTCTGGCTCTTCTGTGTGCCACTCATATGGACTAAACCTACTAACTAGGAACAAGACCACGCTGACACCAATGTAGGCAAAGACTATGCACATCCAAATCTCATAGGCCAGAGGATCCAAGAAGGAAAACACTCCTGGTTTAGATTTCTGAGGCTTTTTGATCATAATAGATATGCCCAAACTCATGAAGGGCTTAGAGAAGTCAATGACCTCCTCTCGGACCAAAGTGATTGTCAGAGGGGCAATAGCAATCTCTGCTTTCTATAAAAGAAAAGACACATGAAAACATGTAGGTTAATAGATTTCATGAAGCAAGTAGTACTGGATTGATCCATTCAAAGTTAACCAGTTATGTATTTATTCTACATTTTTTGGGGGAATACCAACAATAAATAAGGCCAGTGATAAATACAAAGATGAACAGATTTGTTTTCATAAAATATTATATCACTTTAATTGCACAGAATATTTTTATTCGTGCTAGTAATTAGATGAGAGGAAGAGAAAAAGAGTAGACATAAGCAAAAATAACTTGAATTCAAATAACTGCCTTAGTCTTTAAGGGTCTGAGATGGCGCAGAGGAGGATACTCGATAGTTTTTCCATATGGCTGAATTTCTGAATTTCTTAGCCAGAATTGCTGCTATTTTGCAGTCTTTTCTGTTTCATTTGGAATGTTGCCACTGATTCATTACTTGGCCATTCCTTAATATTATGAATTGTGAATTTCAAACAGTCTTTTCTTTTTTATTCCTCTCCAGTTATGAGAAAACCTATCATAAAGTATGTGTTTGTGAGATAAAAGAAACCTATTGTTTGACAATATTTTTTGACTCAGCGCACACACAAATCTGGAAACTGGCATTTATTTCTTCCTATTCACATACTTTGATTTCTACTTTCAATCTCTAAAAACGATTTTGGAAAACAGTGGATTCAATTCTCATATATTATTATTAAAAAGACACCAGCTCCCATTTTCATTTTGTGATTCTGAGTAATTTTTCTGAGCCTTTTTCCATATCTCTAAAATGAAAACATTTTCTTTCCTGTTTGCCTCATTGTGTTATTGCAATTATCTGTTAAACAAATCTTAATAAAACAGTAGTAAACATTTAATGAGGGATTATGTGTCTATGCTGATTTAAATATTTGGAATGGTTTTTCACTTAACCTTCTTAAAGAGATAAACAATCTTATGTTTATCATTGTTTTATAGATGATGAAACTGAGACTCAAATAAATTTTACACATCATAGCAACTCTGCAATTTGAGACTGTACTTCTTCTATTAAATCATGCCATCTCTAAAATCAAATGAAATAAAGTGTGGTGAAAAAACTGTAAATTGTTACAAGATCTACAAAGGAAAAAGGTTTTTGATTATTTATTTTAAAAGGAAAATATTTGGCATTAAAATGGAATCTGAAACACAGACATATATGTTCTTACATAGTGGCTGCCACTCTTACATTCACTCTATGTCTCCTCAGGCCCCTGGATTGATACAATGGCCAGCAGCCTGATCCAAAGTCAACTGGAGGGTTAGCATGGGGAATGTACTCTGGCTGTCACGTTTTCCATTGGGTGACTGAGAATTAACTGCATACACTTTCAAGTGGGAATAAACTTAGTTCACATCACAAATGCCCACAGATAATACAAAAGCCAGAGAATCATTGCTGAGAGGTTATTTCCCCATAGTTATTGTTATCTGTATAGTTTTCATTATACAGTGATATATGAAGTAGATATAGAAAAATTAATATATAAAAACAGAACCAGAAATTTAGGAAAATTTATCTTCATTTCCTTCACCTACTCTTATTTTTTTCTTTATATATGCCCTACTAGACATTGTTTTATGAATATTATTTTTCTTATTTTAAAATGGGATAATATAGAACACTATATTTTATAATTCCTTTTCTCAAGAGAATATGATGAGTTATTTCAACATTATTTCAACATATATAGTAAAAATAAGTTTTAATGATTGCAAATATTTTATCATGTTAAAGCATCAAAATTTACTCAATTTGTTATTTTGGGGGTATTTATATTGTTTCCAGTTTTACACAATTTATAATAATGGTGATGTGAACACCTTTGAAGACAAATCTTCACACATATCTTTATTATTTAAAATAAATTTCTAGAAAGGGATTGCTGGTCTAAATGGTAACAATCTTTTTAATGTTCATTACATGTTTTGCCCAACTTTTCTCCAGAAAGAACATGCAAATGTCTATTGTCACCAGCACTGTGGGAAAGCACCTTCGACTTTGAACCTTGGATACCCCCGTGTATCTTTATTCTCATCTATATTCACCAATTTGCTAATCTCATTGTATTGATTTGAATTTTTTTTTTTGTAAAACAAATAGCCACTTTTACACCTTTTACATATTACTTGTCATAATCTGCCCCATTTCCATATGGGGTATTCATTGTTTTGCTTACTAATTTATGTGTATTAAAATAAATATTAAAAATATTATTTTTCATATATGTTTTTAATATTCCACCAGTCATCAATTTTTTGTTTACATTACTTAGTTCATGGTACTTTATTGCATTATATACGTTTTAAAATTTTGTTGTAGCCATATAAAATTATCTTTTTGTGTTTTCAGCCATTGGTTTCATGCTTAGAAAAATCCTTCTCATATCATGATTAATCTCAATCATATATTTTATTCTAGTACCTATGCTCCCTCTATAACTTATCTAGCACTTTGCATGATAATGTATTACAAAATTGTCCTGCTTTCCTAATGGGAATAAGTGAATAATGCATTCTTTCACTGATTTGAAATACCACCTTTCACATACTACATTGTTATGTGTAGTATGTTCTGAAATTTTTTATTTATACAAGTTACCACTAATGAGAGTAAGAGCCTTAAAAGTAGAGAAGCATGAAGAGAAATAAAGGAGTCTCCAACACATAAAACTAGATGCAATGGAAAGCAAACATTAGACGATATTGTGACAGCAATGTTCAATGAGGACACATTTGAAGTTCTGAAATTTGTGATTTGAAAGAGGCCAGTGAACAGAGGATACATCTGAATTTTCTCTGCTAACATTGAAGATGTTGTGTTTGCCTTGTTCCATTACCTCTCAGTGACTTCCAAAATTGTGAGAAATATCTCCTGTAAGAACCTGATAATATTTGGATTCTCAAAGACCTCTGGAGTAAGGCTCATGAACCAGTATTTTAACACACACCACAGGTAATTCTGGTGTTGGCAGGCCATGGAACTTGCTTTGAGAAAACAATCCCTTGGGTTAAAATATACACACACACAAGTACAGCAGGTCCCAGAAGAAGGCCCTGGAGCAGTGTACCACAGAAGATCATATAATAAACTTGCTGCATTGTGCAGGTGTGACAGGCAGAAAGGACCTGAGAGTGTCATGGAGGTTTTGAGCTTTGGGGTAACCACCTGGTGGTGTGCTGAGATTACATATGCCTGTCTCACAGATAATGTATTCCTAAAAATTACAGTAACAAAGTCTGTAAAGAATAAAGTAAAAAAAAAAAAATGGATTCAAAGTTAATCAGTCTGCTGGCTTTGTTGAGTATAAGAATATAGATGGAGTTTTATTTAGGGCCCCGCAAACTGGGATTTCATGTAAGTATTATCAGTAAAAAGAAAAAAAAAAGCAGTTGAGAAACAAGTAAAGACTCTGCAGACACCAGAATGGAAAATATCAAATCTGTGGAAAGTGTATGAGACATGGAAAAATATTCCTTTTGGGAAAAATCTGGACAACTCAAGTGGTAAAGATCAGGTTATTTAAACCCTAGCAGACTGGCTGATGAATGAATAAACATTAATAACCATTATGCTATCTTCTCTCTCTGAGAACTGCCTGACTTTGGGACTTTCTGTGCCTGCGACATGAGTACTACTGATACAATTTTTTTTTTGTTAATTATGTTACTCTCTTCATATCACCTGTTTTCATTATTTAAACAATATTCTCCAATAAAACCTGGTCAGAACCCTTGCCAAGGGGTGATCCTGGGCTGCCAAGTTGGTAAGGACTCCAGAGGAGAGATATGTAACAAATGTCTTAGAAAGTAACTCTGGTTAGTTATCCAGTCCATAATTAATTGGTAATCCAAGAATGAGTTTTTGAGATCAAATACTCAATAGTGTCTTCTGAAGGAAATGAATTAGTGTAGTTCTAACAATTAGGTTAATGTTCACATTTAAAGTCTAAAAGTTTAAAATATTACCAACAGACACATGCTTTAGGAACCCTTTTTTTTGGGGACTTAAACTCAATATCAAACTGTTGATGAGCCCTGTGATAAAGTACTTTTTGATTTTTTAAAACTGTGAAGTTTGTTTTCCTCACTTAGGGCACCTAACTAGTCAGCAGTTCTTTCAAATGAATATAAAACTAATTGCTCTTTAATGTCAAACAATTTCCTCTTGCTGCTGAGGTTATAGCTACCATACTGGACTGTGCGGAGAATGTTCATTGCTTCACGGTCTGAAAAGCAGGATGCAGAATCACAAAACTATTGAATTGCAGTTCTGGCTCGGAAAGTGAGCCCCTCTGTATATTTCAGTTATGCTTTAACTTGTTCTACCTTTATTCTTTCCTGGCGAAGGATGACTCTTGTGTAATTCTTTATTTTTAAAGGGGTCTTGTGAGAATTAATCAGACAGAATGTGTTTTGAAGGTGAAATTTGTGAAATATGAATTAGCTTATAGAAAATTTCAGAATACATTTCAAGTGTATGTGACTTATTGGTTACTTGATGAATAGAGCTTACTGTGAGCTCTAGGTTTGGTTTCTGGACTTTGGAAATAAAATACCTTCACTAGAATTTGATAACTGTTGGCTTGATTTTAACACTTTGCAGTGGAACCTGAAGAGACCGATCTTGTTCTGGTTCAGGCAGGAATGTCTACATTGAATTTGCCCTTGGCTTTCAATATATACACTCAATATCTTATGAACTCAAAGGGAAGGGCATGACATGCTTTCATGTGAAGCCCACTATGGAATAAATTTTAGCTTTTGTGTTTTGTTGTGTAGGAAAAAATGATGTTGTTGCATTAAGTTTAAATTTATTGTGTTCAGCAGAGTTGTAAGAACCTCACATTATTGGTGAATACTTTAATATATGTTAAAATAGTTTACTGATAGCTTCACAAATAACTTAAAAGATATTTACCAGTAAATACAACCAACAGGGATATAAGTAACTCTCAAAATAGTTCTCAAAACAACATGTCTATGGTATACCAGCATCAGGCTTAAGAGAATAATCATGGCAGATACTGGTCAGTGTTTTTTTTTATAAAATAGGACATTGTATTCTGAATTTTTATCTTTTTGAAGTTATCAAGTATTAGTTTCTCCCATTGTTTGGAAATTGCATTATTAATGAAATAGAGAAACATTTGACATCATATATGCTTCTTTGAATGTAACTGCAAATTTAAAAGACAACAGTAGACATTTAAAAATTGATATGTGCCCACATGAAAAAAAGCTTCAGGTTTATGTAAGTAAATTTTCAATAGATTGATTTGCTTACCCCATAAACAAGTTCCCCTACCATCCCATTCCAGATTTTTGTGTCTGCATCCCTTGCTCCATATTTTCCATCAGGGACAATGGCAATTTTATACTTGATACCAATATGTTTTGCAATTTCAGATGCCAAATCTACACAGTATCCTTCATACTTGTCATTTCCTTCAAACATTTCATGATTTTTCTTGTACATAACATATGGGGATTCCTATAATGAGAGAAGTAGAACTGTAAGGGAGAAATTATAAAACATTAAAAAATTTTATGCAACTTTTCAGTTTCAGAATTTAACAAAATATTATATTTAGTATTAGTACACACACTGATTTTGTGTGGCAAGAAATTGATAGTAAAACAGATGAATGTTAAAATGTGCTTAATAGTATATTAAGTTGCTTTACATTGGATACTAAAAATTAAATCTTTAAAATAATTTTCTCTTGAGTGATTATTACATACCTAGGACTGTGAGTGCTATAGGAAAAATATACATTAATAATAGACTAGAGAAGCATAAATTATCACCTGTGGCAATGAAATTACTATTTCCAAAGTATCTCATGGCCTGAAGACTATTTAGGAGTCAGCTTCGTGTAATAAAAGACTCATTCAAAGTCACAGTTCTCCGTATTCTGCATCTTATTTAGCCACATTCAACTGAGACTTTCTTTAGGAAAAGAGCTGTATCATTTTTCTTTGTTCTTTAGCATTTAGCAATATGCCTTTCTCAGAGCAGGCATTATTAGCAAGTTCAAAGAAGAAATGAATTAGTAGTTTTTAAAATTTTATATACTAATTTACATTAAATTGGCTTTCCTAAAATTGTCCTATATTTTGGCTTTAATTAGGGCTGTGTTCCATGAATTTTTATTCTATTATAAAATTTGTTTCCAATGGAAGCTAATAATTTTTCCCCAATTGTGACAATCACACATTTCAAGTAATATTCTCATTTAGTTTCTGAAGCAAGTAAGACAAAATAGCATGAAGAATTATTGTGAAAATCCTTATAAAATGAAAAAGATTACTGTTAACTAATAATATCTGAACAGTTTTCAGTACACATACACACACACACACACACACCTCTAAACCAAACCATTTAAAGTCTGTGAAACTAAAGATACATGTTAGCAAAAAAGCACTTGATTTTATAAATAAAACCTAATGCCACCAACTCAAAGATAGGCCTGGCAAACATGCAGTACATACAGAACTCCTGGTCACACTTCAGATTTTTTAATCATTTGCAGACAGGAGTGACCACTTTTGACCACAGTGTCATTGAAGTAATGATTTATATTTTATAAAATTGTACTGTGACATTTAGTAATTTTAATATGAATCTTTTCATTTCTCCCAGAAATCTGTAGTTGGGAAAGTTGAACTTGCTCTTAAAACTCTGGATTAGAAGGTAATTTACTTTGTATTACATGGCAGTCTACACTAATTCTGATTTTGTTTTTAAGTACTTTGTAAATGTAGAAACTATTTCTAAAAACTTGATAAAACTGTACATTACATGATATATGATTCTCTCATAGAGATGCCTAAATAACTCTATTGTGGGAAATTGTATAGCATTGCTCCTTGTATTGTTTTCTTAAATCCTGCCTTAGGTAGACACGGCCAAGTGACCCAGAAGTCTCTCACTTCTTCCTTGAATTTGATGAATATTCTAACACTGGACTTGGGTAAAGAAAGTTTCTCCACCAACAAAATAAAGGCAGCTAATTGTCTCTTTAGATAGATGAAAATTACTTGTTAGCTTACAGAAAACATTCTCCAAATATGAAGCATTTTGCAAATTATGAATGTGGTTATGAAAATCGGTGAATTGTTGCAATGCATTGTTAATTTCTAAGCTATGCTATAGAATATTAGTAGTTAAAATGACCTAATCCTTTCATTTTTTCTTGAAATAGCTAATTAAAATATGGAAGAATATGTATAAAAAAGCAAGAATCACACATTTGCAAAATGCTTAACATTCTAATTGAAATGGCTGTTAGTATAACAAACTTGAGAGGTTTTCAAAAGGAATATTGCTAAGGTTCACATTGGGTGCTAAGGTTGATAAATTCTAAAGTGTCTGAAATATTTGAACACATGAAGTTTAGCCCTCAAATATGTATACTACTATATTAACTTGTGTACAGAAGTTTCTCTAGCTAATGTTATCATCTAATTTGCAAAATCCCCTCTATATTATATAGTGAACAATTTGCTTCATTCAAAGCTGCATTTTTAGTATTTACTTAAACATTTGTTAAACACCCTCTGTGTGTCAGGCAGCTTGCTGGGAACTAGGGATACACAAATAAATAAAATATCCCCTTCGTCCTCTTGTGATTAAGGTTAAATGCTTTGTAATAAAGGTAAAGGAGTGAGAGTGGTGGGGGACAATAATAAAATATAGTAGTAAAAAATAATATTAGCCCTCACTTATTTAGTGCTTACTCTGTGTCAGTTACAGAGTCCTAAGTTCTTAATTGTTCTTTAATTGTGCTCTTTTATTTACTTTTCACACCGCCATTTTGAGGTCGGCATTTCCCATTTTGCAGATGGAAAATTTAAGCTTAGACAGGTTCAACAAATTGCTCAATTTCACAGAACTAGCAGGAGTGAGAGTTGAATCTGTATTTTAAAATATCTGGACATTTTTGAAGCTATTGTTGCATCTGTCAAAATATATGCAACCATTTGAGATTTCATATGATTTAACAAGCAAGGTGACAAGAGTAAATAACTGAATTTCTATATTTTTAGTGAATGAAATTCTCTATATGAAATCTTGAGTAAACAATGTAGATAAAAACTTTCCATATTTCTTCATGGTGTCTGGTACTCAATAAATATAAGGCATTCAATAAATATAAAGATCTCCTTGTCTATCAGTGCTTCCTAAATAAGAATATCATGGAAAAGTAATTGTATTAGAACTTCTTATTCAGGTCTTCAAAAGGAAAGTAAATATTGATAAGTTCCACGTCACCTCTTCTGAAACAGGTATATGTATATATAAATACAAATTTATTTAGTGTTTCCATCTTTTTTAGTTTCCTTTTTGGATAGCAGGGGCCCATCAGGTCTTTGTTTTCCTGACAAATGAACCAACAAAGGCTAGAGAAACCTTCAGCTTACTGAAGATGTTGATTAGAAATTTATCTAGGCTTTTTGCACAAACAAGGGCATGCATAATTGTTGCTATTCAGATATTGGTGCATGGAAGTTAAGAGAAATAAGATGATCACATTCAGGAAGATGGAAGAACAAAGGGAGAGAATTGCTAGGCATTTCTTGCATGAAACCTCTCATAGTTGCTCAGCTCTTCCTAATTTCTTTGAGTGTGTCTCATTTTCCTTTTCTTTCACATCAAATCCAAATTAGCAGCAAATCCTCAACACTTTCCCAACCTCTTCATTTGCCCCATCCTGAATCTGATAATTTATCCACAAGTAGCCCTTCAAACACTGCATACTTGAGGAGATTCAATACAAAGTTTGGGGGCTACGACAGGTGAAGAAAATACCAAGTCTTTTCAATATAATAAAAAATGAGTTATAGCCAATCATTAAAGGGTATTTGTGGGCTGTTTTTGATACACAACCTTATGGAGCCAGAAGTTATTTGAAATGCATTACTTCTTAGTGACTATGAGTTTATTACCAGAATTTCCATAATGCATAGTGTTCTACATCTGCTCTGCAATTTCAGGAAAGAAATCAATCTCTGTTTAAAGCTACTACATTAGGGTTTGCTTATGAAAATGTTTGTGTAAATGAATTAAGATGATTTTCAATCAATAAAGTATCATTTTCCTATTGAGGAAATTCTTGTTTGTATTTAGCAAAAGTAAAACTGTTGAAGTATATATATTTATTAGAAAAGCTGTAAGATTTTCTAAATATCACAAATATAATCATTAAAATTGCTACTTGAAAACAGTTAAAATAATAAAATCAGTAGCATCAACAGAAGTTATTTGCTATGTGGATATTTGTTTTTCTCCAAAGATCTTAATGTAGATAATTTATCCCATGTGTAAAATTCTTAAAAGTGAATATTAAAATGTTATTATTCAATACATTAAAAATGAGTAAATTTAATGGTGGCACAGTTTTAAACTTATTTAAAATAACTTATTTAAAAACTGAGTTATAAGCTCTTTGGAGGCAGGTGTATGTATGGGGAAGGTTAATATCTGGTACAGGAAGAAAATAAAAATATCTGTATTTTCTGTATCGGTATATACATATATGTGTATATAAATATGCATGTGTATATTGTATACACACATGCATCTATGTATAGTGCATTTACAAAATTCTACATAGAGAAGATAAAATATCAAACAACTCATAAAAAGTATAAAAAATATTCCTGGAAGGACTAAGTGGTATAAGTAAAATTGCTTTAAGGTTTATAATGTAATTCTGAGTCTACGGTGAATAAATTTGCATTTCATGGAAAAATTTCCGAAAGGATTGTTATGTTCCTATGATGGCAAGAAATACATTCTTAGTTTAGTAATGCATCATCAGCCTCTTTTACCTTCAGTGGTAAAGATTTGGGGAAAAATGGGCTTGGCTGAAATATAACTGCATCATCTCTCCTTTTCCAGAGAGTTCAGCCAAAGAAAGTAGTGAGATTACAGAAGAAATCACCACTATAACGTCTACTGCAAACTGCCTTTTCCTCAATTGCTGCACTTACCCAAACCACATGGCACAGATTTGGCTTCCTTAGGTTGTTTATTTTGAATGTAAAATGTTAAATGAGTATGGTCACAGTGTCATAAATTTTGCAAATTTTATAAAATTTTTAGTCACTAAGACTTAAAGAGAAAAAATGATGAGCATCTGAATCTAAAACTTTAGGCCTTTCAACTTTGTAGTCATTATTCTCATGTGATAATATCAACAATTTTACTTTTATTTAGATTTAGTTAAGTTATATTCAGCATGACTATATTCAGGAAGAATACATTAGTCATTAAAATGAAGATCACATGTAGATATAAAACAAATAATTTCAGAAATTCAAAAAGCTAAAGACACTTTATTTAAAAATGATATCTACTATACTTATTTATCGTGTTTCTTGTCTGCTTTCTCTCACTAGAATGAAAGTTCAATTGAGAGTGCAGGATTTTTTTCTGTTTTGTTGGTTAACATATCTCCGGGCTTATAACTGTGCCTAGCAAATAGCAGACGCTTAATAAATATTTATGAATGAATAAATGAATTTCTCAATCAACTTTATTTAACAATACCATATACTATTACAGTGTATCAACATGTAAATAACAATATACACAAAGGAAAAACAAATGGCAGAACAGCAAGGCCATATCAATTTTGATCAAAATGAGTGAGTTCCAGTGCCACAACACTCTCAGCCTTCTTTTGTGTCTAGATATCTGTCTTGCACATAGTTTAATGTCTAACCAATTCCATTGCTGTTGGAAGTTTTCAACTGAATTTGAGGGGTTATTATACACTGGTGCCAATATCTCATTCATTTATAAGGAAGAATATTTCTTTCAAAATGAATGAGATGATGGACATGTCATAGGTCCTGGAATACCATTTTCAACAAAAGCAAATACAAGGAAGGATTCTAGCTTTTTTTTTTTTTTGAATTATTGAAGTTGCAAAGGTCAGAGGCATTATTTATATGGAGACTACATTTTTATACAAAAGACAGATACTAGTATTGCACTATTTTGATTGCAAAAATATTGGTGATATCACTGTCAAAGAACAGATAACTTTACAGAATAGTCGTTATGTATATAGGAAACAATTGGATTCTTCAGGAATTTGTGCTTATTTTTTGACAGCATGCTTCCTGAAAAATAGCCATGCTTGCAAAAGTAATTCAATATTTTGGTTTTAAGAATTATATCTCCGGCTCGTTTAATAACAGAAAAAAGGAGATTCTCTACATTATATCTATAATGTGCATTAAAACACTTTATTTCACATATAACAGGCAAAATTTCAAAAAATCTTTAAAGAAAACAACTATGTGTATTCAGAAAAGGACACAAATTCACAGGTATTTACTTTTAGAAAATCTACGCTTGGAATTAGAAGTATTATCATTCCATCATTTACGTACAATGACCTCATTTCCAGATATGGGAATGGATACATCAGAATTAAGCTACTCTTTTTCAACATCTATTTTCTTGAAAAAGATGAGGATTAATTCTTCTTTTGTTCTAGTATCTCAGGAAAGTCACAGAACTTAAAAACTTTTTTTTCTGGTAGTCCAGAGTTGGTCATCCAAGAAGAATCCCACATGAAAAATTAGCTTAAATTTACTACACAGGAGAACAAGACTTGAGCTTTAGTTAAGAATGGTCGAACAGCGTGGAGCTCATTTCTTTCTTGATCAATTCCTTAAAATAGGATTCTTCATCAGAGGCTGAAAAGAGGAGGACTGAACTGAAGTATGACTTTCCATTACTGTCTTTTTTAGGAACGTATATATATGTATGTATATTATATATATACATACATATATATATTTAAGTCCCATGCAAATATTACACAATTAAGTTAGAAGATATATATTTTGCATTCTTACACAAAAACTGCTGTTGGTTGGTTTGCATTCTAAAATTATAAACTTCCAACTAAGTCTTGGCAGATTAACATTAAGTTTCTAGCTGGTGATGCAACACCGATAAAATTAACTGCAACATTATGAAAGCTTTTCTCTGGCATTTTCATGCTTTGACCTCCATGTCAAAATTTTGGAAATAACTTGACATTACTAAAAGCATAAAATTAAAATTACACAAGCTAAAAACTAAATTATATAAAATACTTCCACTTTATTTAGAGTAAAGTCTTCAAAAGTAGTTAAAAATATGTTCTGCCTAATGAGACAGTGAGCTGAGGATATATAACTTTAAATTAGACAGAAAATGTTACCGATTGTTGATCTCCTTTGACTAGCATTGACTCTAAAAAGCATGTTTGAATTTAGAAGAGAAAAATATGAGGCATCAAATTATTTAAAAGATAAGTTCACGTGAATCTCTTTGGAAAAGCAGCCTTAAAATTTAGAGTATTTTTCATTTTATGATGTGACTGAATGAATATCATTTTTCTTAATTCCTAGGAGAATTCCAATACATTTTATTGTGTATTTGTCACAGGTCAATGAGAAAAATAATCGGTATAAAAACCCCTTTATGCATTAAAAATAAATATAAAATAAATTTATTTCTAAAGCATAGTTGTGTAAAACATACTCATTAAAATCTTCACATTCATACCGCCACTATTATAAATAGACAATGCAAATCATTATTAAATGAATAAACTACCTGAAAATTATAATTTTAAACACTATTAATGATTATTACATTGGTGTTTTAAAAACATAATAACAACGATATGATGTTTACTACTGGATATTTTTAGGTGATTAGTTGTTGATCTTTTTCATGTTTACTCTTTTTTTTTTTTTTTTTTTTTTTTTTTTTTTTCAGGCCTCTCACTGTTGGGGCCTCTCCCTGTTGTGGCCTCTCCCGTTGCAGAGCACAGGCTCCGGACGAGAAGGCTCAGCGGCCATGGCTCACGGGCCTAGCGGCTCCGCGGCATGTGGGATCTTCCCGGACCGGGGCACGAACCCATGTCCCCTGCATCGGCAGGGGGACTCTCAACCACTGCGCCACCAGGGAAGCCCCATGTTTATTCTTTTGTCCTTTGAAATCCTAGCATTTCATACATTTCCAACTAGAGAGCTTCAATTTTTAACATCTGAGCATTTTTCCAAGAACAACAATGCAACAAAAGATAATACAAATAAAAGTACTAAATGTACTCAAAGTTCAAGACAAACTTATTCAAAGCCTCGATAGACTTTTGTGGATCAGAACACCCATGCCACCATCACTAAGATGCAGCTTTCATCCTCCCTGTTCACTGTAGCTGGGGAATTAAAATTGCCTGTGGACAAAATGGAACATCATAAAGCACAGACCAAAACTTACCATAATAGTGGTTACAACGACTGTTCTGTTCTCAATAGCTGCTGTGTCATTGCCAAGAGTGGGCATATCTTGAATTAAGACTAATTTATCCATATCATTCCAGTACCCAACCTGCCAAATACAGAAAATTCTTGAAAACACATTTTAGAAGAGTTTTCTTTAGTTATCAGAGCAACACTGATAAAATTATCAGTATTAATAAGAGGTATTAATAAGTAAGCAAACAAAACAAATTTATAAAGCACACAGTAATGTGTTTGGAAGTTTTCTTAATTGATAATGAGCCAGTTTTCCTGATGCTAATGATACTGCCTAGTTATACATTTGGCAACTTTGCAATTTACAATCATGGAGTAGCCAAGACATTGGGAATGGATGGGTTCAAAAAAGAAGGTGGATACAGATGGAATACCATTTGTGTTGATCCTCTTGTAGCGAGATTGATTGGCACCTTCTGCAATTAATTTACATGATTTTATCAATAATGTTACAGGTTTTATGGTAAAGGGAATAGTCAGATTTACATAGGGTACACATACAAGATGTTTTCAAGAAAAAAGACTTGTGTGTTTTTAAAGCAATATAGAAATAGTTTCTGGTTTCACATAACCTAGCCGCTAGTCTCACCATTTTTAAATACTAAATACATCAGATGCTAATATTAATGATTACTTAATATTTTCACTTTTGAAATTTTTTTAATTGTCTCACTTTAAATCCTTATATTACTTCTCATTTAGATGTGGAACAAACTCCTTTCCATAAAATATGTGAAGTAATTAGTTAAACACTTTACAAAGTAACTAAATGGTATCCTAAAGGAAATTTAGGGTTCTTTTTATCATGCAGACCACTAAGGAATATTAATGGCTACCACTTCTTGCCTGCTTGCTTTCTGGCAGACACTGTAATGAATGCTGTTTAAAAAATATATGCATCTTAAAGTATATACACACAGCAAATGTAAAGGTAGGTGCAATTACAAGTCCATATACTTTGCTATTATGCTACATAAACTCCCAAAATGGGTTTTTGTTTAATGCTTGCCAAACTTCTTTCTTGAATTTCTGGATGCAGTTGATAAAACTCATATTTCCCATAAAATGTATGTAATTGCTCACTGGTCTGTAATCACTATTTGTCCCAATATGTTTTGAAAGTCTTTCTTGCTTCTTCCAAGTTCTTAACTCTCATGTTAGTATTTGTGAACATTTTAAAATAAAGTAAGCATTAAGCATATCAGAAAGAGACTATATTATTCACAAATATTCAATAACAGAATAGACATAAAAAATAATTTTCATTAATATGGTTTGCTATATTGCTTAGTTTGATCCAAAATTATGAGTATAAAACAATTCAATTCAGCAATTATTTTCAATTGCCCATATGAATTTATTTATAGCTAACATTTATTTAATGAGTCAGTGAAAAATTTAATTAAAACAAAACAAGTATGACTTTGAGACCTATCCTCTCTTCAATTCCTACATGTACTTAAAAAATAGCTTAAAAAACATAGTTGCTTCCTGTTAGTTTTCTTTTCCACATGACAGTTATACAACATAAAAATAGGTTTCACAGTTTAGTACTCTGTTAAGATGCAGCCACCTTCCAGATCTCAGCAGCCCATTTTCTGGGAAAGCAATTTTTCTTTATTAATGAGTTCCCACAACAGAAAAACTACAGATCTGGGACACATTCTGGAGAGTCTTCGGATGTTGACAAGACCTTGACATTTTGCAGTTAAGAACAACCTGTGTGTTCATGACTATTTCCCCCAACCCAAAGATAAATGATTTAGAAGTACTGGCAAATTAAAATAATAGGCAAAATTTTACCCAACTGTATCTATTTGCCTTATATCTACTTGAAATTCTGGTGAAAAAGAAAACCATGGTTTGTGATATGGAGACATGGTTTGTGCATAGATCTTATGTGGGCCATGGACTTTTTGGGAAGTAGGACGGTATGGGGTGAACAGTGATATAAGGGTCACTTCTTAAAGAAAGGAATATTAAATTTTGTACCTAGAACTTCATATGAGATAGAGTTTTTCTCTCTAATTTTTCACAACATTTTACAATTTACTAGGGACACTTCCTATGCCTGATCTCATTTAATTAGACAGGGAAAGAGGCACTTTTTTCCTAGAGACAGAAATTCGGTGAAAAATAGTTTTGTAATGTTAAAGCAAAAATATAGAAGCATTTAAATTGCTAAACTGGCAGGAAATGTCAGAGAAGTATTTGTCTTCTTTGGATTCCTAAAGGTGAATTGTGCACAAATATAACCATAATATAATATATGAGTAAATATCTCCATATTTATGGTGGACTTTGCCTGCAATGTAGGGATTGTGTAGAGATTGAGGGGCTATGAGAAGCCACTGTTCTACTCAAAGTTGGTTCCTGGGAGAGCTGATTTGACCAAACCTGTCCTGAAAGATATGGCTTAATTCTCATACCAACCCTCAAGGGAAAAGTTATGGGCCCTGGGACTGATAATATTTTATAGCAGTTAAGAGAGTAGGTTTGAAGCTAGATGAGCCTTAGTCTCCACCCCAGCTCCATCTCTTTCTAGTTTAACATCCCTGAGCAGGTTACTTAGTTTCTCTGAGCCTTACTTTTCTCTTCTATAAAATGAAAAAAATACATCTTACTTTCAGGTTGCTGTAAGGATTAAATATTAAAACGCACATCAGTTTCCCTTTACTGTGTCTTATGTATAACCTGCTCTCAATAAATACAATTTTTATGATTAAGAATTCCTGAAACCATGCAAGCCTGGTTTTAGAGCATTCTTGAGAGATCACTGGAATGGCAAGAAGATTCCACCATACTTAGGAGCTGAGACTTCAGAAAGAGCTTTGTGGATTCTGCTTAATGAGACTCTCACTCAGTTTCCCTGTTATGGAAGTCAGACAAACTGATGGGTTAACTCTCTGATCTATTTTCAAAGATAGCTCTCTTACTGGCAAGTGTTCAATTTAAAGGAATTGTTGCTCGCTTTTCAGACGTATTGCCAAGTCTCACCAGCAGAGTGTTTCTCATGGTAGTTCATTTTTAAGTTTAATATTCCTGACAGAGTGCCCAAGAAAAACAAAGATGGATGAGTCTACACCATTTCACACATTTCATATTTCTTCTAAGAGTCTTAGACAAATGTCAACTGAGTGTGAAGATGTACTGTTCATCACTTTTCCAACTTATTCTTTAACTTTCTCCTCTAAAAACCTTAATTTTTGTTACCATCTTGTTTCAATAGGCCATGAAAAGATTCAGTGCTGTAAATAGCCCACTTGATGTTACCATTAGTTACCACCAGCTTCCTTTTTCCATTTTTCTTTCTTTTATAAAGAGATAATTTTACTTTTTGTACTTACTGTTTTGTGAAATATGGAATTGTCTTTTGCATTTTAGAAAGGTTCTACTTAAATGGCTAATTTTGCAGAATCTGGTTTGTGGCAGGCTGGTCACCAGTTAGCCAATATTTTTAAAGGCTTATGGAATATTCTGTCTGCTCCACAGCTAGCGGAGGGACTTTGCTTAAAATGGGTTTCTTTCTTGTTGCTGGCTGTGTGCTGAAATTGGGTAAAATTGGTGTTTACATGGAAACTCCTAATATTGGTGTTTACATGGAACCTCCTAAATTGGTGGGTAAAATTGGTGTTTACATGGAACTTCCTAAATTTCTTCTTGGGAGCATGTCAGTCCCTTTCTTTGGGTAGTACCCTTAGAAGAGCCCATCATACAGCTTGGCTTTAAAGCTGTCATTCCATCTCCTGCCCTTACCTGATCTGGATCAGATAGGCTCCTGCCTGCCCTGTATTAGCTGGCAGCCTGTACTAAAGGAGATGCCACTAAAAGGCTGAAAAGCTAGAGATGGTTTGCATGGCAGCTCTAAATCTCTCCTCACACATATGCAGAAGCACATGTTATGACAGACTGGAGCAAAGCACAGCTTGGAAAGCCTTTGCCATCTTCCACGTATGACTTTAAATTTCCTGCCTCCAGCCTGTCCTCGGGTTCTTGCCTCTACCATTTCTACCTATTTAAACTAACTTCATGACTAACTTTAAATCTCCCCCATGCAGCCTTCTTCGATTTGTTTTCCTCCAGCTGGAAGTGATCTCTTCCTCTTTAGACTTTCCACACGCTTTCTCTTTAACTGTTGTATGGAACTTACTATATTTTATGCTACTAGAAAATAAACTCCATTAGCACAGAGACTACTCAGGCAGGGTACTGGGTAGAAAGGTTCTGGAGTCAGACATATCTGAATTAAAAATCTTTGTTTTCTCACTTGCAGGCCTTAGACAAGAAACCATAGCCTATTGCACTGTAACTTTCTCACTAGAAAAATGGAGATAATAGTACTCTGTTACAGGCTTATTGTGAGGATCAAATTACACCAAGTCCGGTGGTTGGGACATAGCAGGCATTTCATAAATTGTAACTATCATTATTACACTAACAAAGGAAAGTATATTTGGGAAAGTTTTTTTAAACAGCCAAGTGTTGAAACAAATAGAGTTTTTAGATAAGGTAAGTTGAGCATGTCTTTTCTTGAGCATCCTAGCTAATGCTAGAGAAAAGAATGTTAAAAAATTATATGTGTTAAGTATAAAATGTTCATAGCCAATTGCTGTGGTGGAATTGTATTGTTCCATTATATAAAGTACTTTTTGGACATTGGGAAAACTATGCTTAGTCATACCATAAGAAGACTGGCAGAGTTACCTTCTGAAATCCAAAAATCTTTCATCAGAAGCTTCCTAAACAACCTCCCTGGCTCCTCAGTTGATGTTCTTAGGTGTTTCTTTCCCTCTTCAACCTAACAATAATCTTAACAATATTATCTTCCATCTCCTCTTTTCTTTGCTCATTTGAATGTTTACTTGCTTACTTCAGGAACATTTAGCCTGTTCTAAATATGCCCTTTAGTCTTCTTTGTTCTCTCTCTAATAGTTTCATAAATGACTACATGGAAGTGAGTAAGTCTCTTACCTACATTGTGTGCTTTCCTGAAGAGTATATTATGGGTTCTGTGGGATTTTTTTGCTAAGCCTTTAAAAAAATTGCTTCTATTTTTGGATAAAGGATATAAATAGCATGTAAATTAGTTCATTTCAGCTTTGGTACACCACTAAATATCAGTCATAGGACACAAGAATTTATTTCAGCATGAATTATCAAGAAAGTATTATTTGTAAGTGCAGTTGACCCTTAATCAACACAGGTTTGAACTGCTCAGGTCCACTTTTACATGGATTCTTTTAATAGTAAATACTACAGTACTATATGATCTGTGGTTGGTTGAATCCTCAGATGTGGAACTGCAGCTATGGAGGAACCACATATATGGAGGGCCCACTAAAATTTAGACCTGGATTTTTGACTGTGTGGAGGGTCAGAGCCCCTAGTTCCCACGTTGTTCAAGGGTCAACCATATTCACAATTTTTTAAAAATGCAGACTATCCAGCTACCTTTCACCTATAAGGCTTTAAAAATGTCAAATGAAAACTAAGAAAAATGTTGAAGTGTGGCTCACCTTTCTAGGTCCTGTGCTCTTTAGCTCAAACACATCCATTGTGTAATTGACCCTACGTCCATAGTGGTCAAACTGAACATTCCCTGTCAGTCCTTGAATTTGAACCTATGAATGAAAAAGAGAATCCACACATGTAATCACTTGCCATTTTAATTACAGAAATCTTGACTTCATCTGCTAGGCTTATGACTACACATGGGTATGGAACTATAAATTATAAGCAACTCACTAAAAAAACATGGGATATTTGAGCTACTGGGATAGACTCTGAAAGAGGAATATCAAAGTAATATATAAGCAATTCTGTTATGTGTTTGGAAGATGAACATGTTTTATTTATTTATTTTTTATTATGAAGTTCCCTTTGTAACTAACAGAATACTTCCTCGATATTGAAATATTGTTTATAGGAATGGAAATATAGTTTGTTTTATAGTTATTTTTCTGTTTTATCTGCATAGCCACATAACAGATTAAATAGCCCTGATAACCACATTGGATCATACTTCTTCTCGCTAATATTAAAATTAAGATATAAGAAATTCAGAAAAATAAACATATTTTTGAAAATATTCACGTGTACTTTATTCCAAATTTCCTTTTAATTCATTTATACTTATGTTCTGAACCCATGGCATTTCAGAACATTTAAGATGTAATACTAAATATACACACATATCACATTAATCACTTGAAAAATAGTGTTAGTATTAACTATAAAAGAATAAAATAAACAAATACTTAATCTAAGGTTACAGGCAATTTAAAGATCTACTGAGAAGAGAACTTCAAGATGGTGGAGGAGTAAGACGTGGAGATCAACTTTCTCCCCACAAATACATTAGAAATACATCTACATGTGGAATAACTCCTACAGAACACCTACTGAATGCTGGCAGAAGACCTCAGACTTCCCAAAGGCAAGAAACTCCCCCATGTAACTGGGTAGGAGAAAAGAAACAAGAAAAAAACAGAGACAAAAGAATAGGGACAGGATCTGCACCTCTGGGAGGGAGCTGTGAAGGAGGAAGATTTTCCACACACTAGGAGGCCCCTTCACTGTCGGAGACGGGGGTGGGGGTGGGGTGGGGGGGGTGGCGGGTTGGAAGCTTCGGAGCCACGGAGGAGAGTGAAGCAATAGGGGTGCAGAGGGCAAAGCAGAGAGATTCTCACAGAGAGGATCAGTGCCGACCAGCACTCACCAGCCTGAGAGGCTTGTCTGCTCACCTTCCAGGGTGGATGGGGTCTCAGAGCTGAGGATCTGGCTTCGGAGGCCAGATTCCAGGGAGAGGACTGGGGTTGGCTGCATGAACACAGCCTGAAGGGGGCCAGTGCACCACAGCTAGCTGGGTGGGAGTCTGGTAAAATGTCTGGAACTGCCTAAGAGGCAAAAGAACATTGTTTCGGGGTGCGCAAGGAGAGGGGATTCAGAGCACCGCCTAAACAAGCTCCAGAGATGGGCCCAGGCCACAGCTATAAGAGAAGACACCAGAGATGGGCATGAAATGCTAAGGCTGCTGCAGCAGCCATCAAGAAGCCTGTGTGCAAGCACAGGTCACTATCCACACATCCCCTCCCAGAGTCTGTTCAGCTCACCACTGCCGGGGTCCTGTGATCCAGGTACAATTTCCCCAGGAGAACACATGGCATGCCTCAGGCTGTTGCAATGTCATGCTGGCCTCTGCAGCTGCAGGCTGGGCCCGCATTCCGTACCCCTCCCTCTGCCCAGCCTGAGTGAGCCAGAGCCCCCAATCAGCTACTTCTTTAACCCCATCCTGTCTGAGAAAAGAACAGACACCCTGGGGTGACCTACATGCAGAGGCAGGGCCAAATCCAAAGCTGAACCCCAGGAGCTGTGCAAACAAAGAAGAGAAAAGGAAATTTCACCCAACAGCCTCAGGAGCAGTGGATTATATCTCCATAATCAACTTGATGTACCCTGCATCTCTGGAATATCTGAATAGACAACGAATCATCCCAAAATTGAGGTGGTGGACTTTGGGAGCAACTGCAGACTTGGGGTTTAGCTTTCTGAATCTAATTTGTTTCTGGTCTTATGTTTATCTTAGTTTGGTATTTAGAGTTTATTATAATTGTTAAATTTGTTTATTGATTTGGTTGCTCTCTTCCTCTTTTTTTTTTAATGGTTGCTCTCTTCCTCTTTTTTTTTTCAATATATATATATATTTCCTTTTTCTCTTTTTGTGAGTGTGTATGTGTATGGTTGTGTGTGTGATTTTGTCTGTAGAGCTCTGCTTTTACCATTTGTCCTAGGGTTCTGTCTGTCCCTATTTTTTTTTGGTACAGTTTTTAGGATTTGTTATAATTAATGGATTTGTTTTTTGGTTTGGTTGCTCTCTTCTTTCTTTCTTTCTTTTTTTATTATTACTTTTTAATTTTCAATAATTAAAAAATTTATTTTAATAACGTTATTTTATATTTTTCCTTCTTTCTTTCTTTTTTTCTCCCTTTTCTTCTGAGCCATATAGCTGACAGGATCTTTGTGCTCCGGCTTGGTGTCAGGCCTGTGCCTCTGGGGTGGGAGAGCCAAATTCAGGACATTGGTCCACCAGAGACCTCCCAGCTCCACATAATATCAAACAGCAAAAGCTCTCCCAGACATCTCCATCTCAATGCTAAGACACAGCTCCACTCAACGACCAGCAAGCTACAGTGCTGGACACCGTATGCTAAACAAGCAGCAAGACAGGAACACAACACCACCTATTAGCAGAGAGGCTGCCTAAAGTCATAATAAGGTCACAGACACCCTACAACAAACAACCGGAAGCAGACTTGCCCAACTGAAAGACAAGATCCAGCCTCATCTACCAGAACACAGGCAGCAGTCCACTCCACCAGGAAGCCTACACAACCCACTGAACCAACCTTACCCACTGGGAGAGGACACCAAAAACTATGGGAACTATTAACCTGCAGCCTGCGAAAAGGAGAACCCATTAAGTAAGTTAAGCAAAACGAGAAGACAGAGGAATACACAGCAGAGGAAGGAACAAGGTAAAAACTCACCAGACTAAACAAATGAAGATGAAATAGGCAGTCTACATGAAAACGAATTCAGAGTAATGATAGAAAAAATGATCCAGTATCTTGGAAATAGAATGGAGAAAATAAAAAAAGTGTTTAACAAGGACCTAGAAGAACTAAAGAGCAAACAAACAATGATGAACAAAACAATAAATAAAATTAAAAATTCTCTAGAAGGGATCAATAGCAGAATAACTGAGGCAGAAGAACGGATAATTGACCTGGAAGATAAAAGAGTGGAAATAACTATTGCAGAGCAGAAAAAAGAATGAAAAGAATTGAGGACAATTGTCTCAGAGACCTCTGGGACAACATTAAATGCAACAACGTTCGAATTATAGGGGTCCAGAAGAATAGAAAAAGAAAGGGACTGAGAAAATATTTGAAGAGATTATAGTAATAGGGGTGCAGAGGGCAAAGCAGAGAGATTCTCACAGAGAGGATCAGTGCCGACCAGCACTCACCAGCCTGAGAGGCTTGTCTGCTCACCTTCCAGGGTGGATGGGGTCTCAGAGCTGAGGATCTGGCTTCGGAGGCCAGATTCCAGGGAGAGGACTGGGGTTGGCTGCATGAACACAGCCTGAAGGGGGCTAGTGCACCACAGCTAGCTGGGTGGGAGTCTGGTAAAATGTCTGGAACTGCCTAAGAGGCAAAAGAACATTGTTTCGGGGTGCGCAAGGAGAGGGGATTCAGAGCACCGCCTAAACAAGCTCCAGAGATGGGCCCAGGCCACAGCTATAAGAGAAGACACCAGAGATGGGCATGAAATGCTAAGGCTGCTGCAGCAGCCATCAAGAAGCCTGTGTGCAAGCACAGGTCACTATCCACACATCCCCTCCCAGAGTCTGTTCAGCTCACCACTGCCGGGGTCCTGTGATCCAGGTACAATTTCCCCAGGAGAACACATGGCATGCCTCAGGCTGTTGCAATGTCATGCTGGCCTCTGCAGCTGCAGGCTGGGCCCGCATTCCGTACCCCTCCCTCTGCCCAGCCTGAGTGAGCCAGAGCCCCCAATCAGCTACTTCTTTAACCCCATCCTGTCTGAGAAAAGAACAGACACCCTGGGGTGACCTACATGCAGAGGCAGGGCCAAATCCAAAGCTGAACCCCAGGAGCTGTGCAAACAAAGAAGAGAAAAGGAAATTTCACCCAACAGCCTCAGGAGCAGTGGATTATATCTCCATAATCAACTTGATGTACCCTGCATCTCTGGAATATCTGAATAGACAACGAATCATCCCAAAATTGAGGTGGTGGACTTTGGGAGCAACTGCAGACTTGGGGTTTAGCTTTCTGAATCTAATTTGTTTCTGGTCTTATGTTTATCTTAGTTTGGTATTTAGAGTTTATTATAATTGTTAAATTTGTTTATTGATTTGGTTGCTCTCTTCCTCTTTTTTTTTAATGGTTGCTCTCTTCCTCTTTTTTTTTTCAATATATATATATATTTCCTTTTTCTCTTTTTGTGAGTGTGTATGTGTATGGTTGTGTGTGTGATTTTGTCTGTAGAGCTCTGCTTTTACCATTTGTCCTAGGGTTCTGTCTGTCCCTATTTTTTTTTGGTACAGTTTTTAGGATTTGTTATAATTAATGGATTTGTTTTTTGGTTTGGTTGCTCTCTTCTTTCTTTCTTTCTTTTTTTATTATTACTTTTTAATTTTCAATAATTAAAAAATTTATTTTAATAACGTTATTTTATATTTTTCCTTCTTTCTTTCTTTTTTTCTCCCTTTTCTTCTGAGCCATATAGCTGACAGGATCTTTGTGCTCCGGCTTGGTGTCAGGCCTGTGCCTCTGGGGTGGGAGAGCCAAATTCAGGACATTGGTCCACCAGAGACCTCCCAGCTCCACATAATATCAAACAGCAAAAGCTCTCCCAGACATCTCCATCTCAATGCTAAGACACAGCTCCACTCAACGACCAGCAAGCTACAGTGCTGGACACCGTATGCTAAACAAGCAGCAAGACAGGAACACAACACCACCTATTAGCAGAGAGGCTGCCTAAAGTCATAATAAGGTCACAGACACCCTACAACAAACAACCGGAAGCAGACTTGCCCAACTGAAAGACAAGATCCAGCCTCATCTACCAGAACACAGGCAGCAGTCCACTCCACCAGGAAGCCTACACAACCCACTGAACCAACCTTACCCACTGGGAGAGGACACCAAAAACTATGGGAACTATTAACCTGCAGCCTGCGAAAAGGAGAACCCATTAAGTAAGTTAAGCAAAACGAGAAGACAGAGGAATACACAGCAGAGGAAGGAACAAGGTAAAAACTCACCAGACTAAACAAATGAAGATGAAATAGGCAGTCTACATGAAAACGAATTCAGAGTAATGATAGAAAAAATGATCCAGTATCTTGGAAATAGAATGGAGAAAATAAAAAAAGTGTTTAACAAGGACCTAGAAGAACTAAAGAGCAAACAAACAATGATGAACAAAACAATAAATAAAATTAAAAATTCTCTAGAAGGGATCAATAGCAGAATAACTGAGGCAGAAGAACGGATAATTGACCTGGAAGATAAAAGAGTGGAAATAACTATTGCAGAGCAGAAAAAAGAATGAAAAGAATTGAGGACAATTGTCTCAGAGACCTCTGGGACAACATTAAATGCAACAACGTTCGAATTATAGGGGTCCAGAAGAATAGAAAAAGAAAGGGACTGAGAAAATATTTGAAGAGATTATAGTTGAAAACTTCCCTAATATGGGAAAGGAAATAGTCTATCAAGTCCAGGAAGCAGAGTTCCGTACAGGATATATCCAAGGAGAAAAAGCCAAGTCACATATTAATCAAACTATAAAAAATTAAATAAAAGAAAAAATATTACAAGCAGCAAGTGAAAAATGACAAATAACATACAAGGGAATCCCCATAAAGGTAACAGCTGATCTTTCAGCAGAAACTCTTCAAGCCAGAGGGAGTGGCAAGACACATTTAAAGTGATGAAAGGGAAAAACCTACAACCAAGATCACTCTATCCAGCAAGGATCTCATTCAGGTTTGATGGAGAAATTAAAACCTTTACAGACCAGCAAAAGCTAAGAGAATTTAGCACCACCAAACCAGCTCTACAACAAATGCTAAAGGATCTTTTCTAGGCAAGAAACAAAAAAGAAGGAAAAGACCTACAATAACAAACCCAAAACAATTGAGAAAATGGTAATAGTAACATATATATTGATAACTACCTTAAATGTAAATGGATTAGAAGCTCCAACCAAAAGACATAGGCTGGCTGAATGGATACAAAAACAAGACCCATATATATGCTGTCTACAAGAGACCCACTTCATACCTAGGGACCCATACAGACTGAAAGTGAGGGAATGGAAAAAGATATTCCATGCAAATGGAAATCAAGAAAGCTGGAGTAGCCATACTCATATCAGATAAAATATACTTTAAAATAAAGACTACTACAAGAGACAAGGAAGGACACTACAAAATGAGCAAGGGATTAATCCAAGAAGAAGATATAACAATTATAAATATATATGCACCCACCATAGGAGTACCTCAATACATAAGGCAAATGTTAACAGCTATAAAAGAGAAAAACAACAGTAACACAATAATAGTAGGGGACTTTAACACCTCACTTACACCAATGGACATATCACCCACACAGAAAATTAATAAGGAAATACAAGCTTTAAATGACAAAATAGACCAGTTAGATTTAATTGATATTTATAGGTCTTTCCATCCAAAACAGAAGATTACATTTTCTCCTCAAGTGCACATGGAACATTCTCAAGGATAGATCATATCTTAAGTCACAAATCAAGCCTTGGTAAATTTAAGAAAATTGAAATCATACCAAGCATCTTTCCCGATACAACACTATGAGACTAGGAAAAAATCTGTAAAAAATAAAAATACATGAAGGTTAAACAATACACTACTAAATAACCAAGTGATAACTGAAGAAAACAAAGAGGGAATCAAAAAATACCTAGAAACAGATGACAGTGAAAACACGACGACCCAAAACCTATGGGATGCAGTGAAAGCAGTTCTAAGAGGGAAGTTTACAGCAATAAAATCCTACCTGAAGAAACAGGAAACATCTCAAATAAACAACCTAACATTACACCTAAAGCAATTAGAGAAAAAAGAACAAAACAAACCCAAAGTTAGCAGAAGGAAAGAAATCATAAAGAAAAGATCAGAAATAAATGAAAAAGAAATGAAGGAAACGATAGCAAAGATCAATAAAACTAAAAGCTGCCTCTTTGAGAAAATAAACAAAATTGATAAACCATTAACCAGACTCATCAAGAAAATAAGAGGCATTGAGGCGAGAAGATGGTGGAAGAGTACGACGCGGAGATCACCTTCCTCCTCACAGATACATCAGAAATACATCTACACGTGGAACTTCTCCTATAGAACACCCACCGAACACTGGC